>NW_025728467.1:2936230-3128730 GCF_021461385.2 Schistocerca piceifrons | reverse complement strand
ACCTGTATCCACCTAGAGTCCCTGTGCGTTACAGAATCATCATCAAACGGTACTCTGGGTTACGTGACCAAAGTGCAAAGCAGATAAACACATTGCCCCCAAGTGTAGAAGCAGGTAAATATATTTTATTTGCTGATGGTTAAACCGTTCTACTTAAGTTGAAAACAGCAAGAAACTTGTGGATGTGGTCTGCCAGACTGCTGATTTGAATTGTGAAGCAATTAACAGCCCGTTGCAGCAAGAATGGGGGTTGTTACGTTGTTGTGAACAAACATTCATTGTGACAGTTTTCTTTAAGTACAATAAAGTGGAGAGTAGCCCTCTTGCAAGATTCAATGGTATTTGGCTATAAGACAATATGGAACACCTTTCCACTGGTACACTTAGTACATTTAATCCACCACGGAAAATGAATATGAGTATAGCAATCACTCTAAATAGTCACATCTAAAATATTTTTCATTTAAGATGGCGGCAACTGGTAGTGTTTGTAATTTGCGTGTGTATGAAAGTTATAGTTCAGTAGTAAAAAACAACAAATATGTGCCTTGTAGCGATATTACTGTGAAGCTAAACAAATGAATAATCAGTCTGCAGAAAACTGTGGAAGTCCTACATAAAGAAATCATATACCTGAAGAAACAAAATCAGCAGCTACGACTCACTCAGAGAGCATGTGGGACTTCAGAAGCAGTAAATAAACACAAGTTACCTTAATGAAAACGTAAATCTCGAGTGTCTGGGGTATGTGTACCCTTCAGCAGAAGCCAAGGATGTCTTGCAAAACACTAACAAAAAGGCTTCTGAAGCTGATGTTGTCGTAATTATGACTGGAACAAATGACATAGCGAAAAACAACAGCGCGAACTTAATAAAAGGTTTAAGAAGCACATTACCAAGTATCACATCGAAAAAAGTGTTTGTTGTCGATGTTCCATTTAGATTTGATCTTACAAAACTATCCTCCGTAAATCGTGAGGTATTGGACGTAAACAAACAACAAACAACATGCACTGTAAAGGAACCTCCGCTCTGCGAAACGGTTCGCCATAATAACAGTGTAGCAGCATTAAATAAACCACCAAGAAGAGTAAGGTTCGCCGACGTAAACAAATATTCGCAGCTCTGCCCGGTAGAAGACAGTGCAAAAACCTGTAGGGTGAATGTGAGTAAGCTTTGTCAATGAAGTAATGAACAAGAAACATTCGCAGCAAAATGGCATAATGCCAAAAACAGCACAAGTAGCCGCAGGGTGAATGTTAGCAAGCTTCATGAACAAAGTAGCAATCAGGAAACATACGCAGTGAAACATAATAGTGCTAATAAATATCAAAAAGAAATTCAAACAGGAGTGAAACAGTGTGATGGTCAAAGTTCAGTACGTAAAACCTGTAAAATTACCTTATTGAGTGATAGTCAAGGTCGTAATGTTTCAAGTTACCTTAATGAAAACGTAAATCTCGAGTGTCTGGGGTATGTGTATCCTTCAGCAGAAACCAAGGATGTCTTGCAAAACACTAACAAAAAGGCTTCTGAAGCTGATGTTGTCGTAATTATGACTGGAACAAATGACATAGCGAAAAACGACAGCGCGAACTTAATAAAAGGTTTAAGAAGCACATTACCAAGTATCACATCAAAAAAAGTGTTTGTTGTCGATGTTCCATTTAGATTTGATCTTACAAAACTATCCTGCGTAAATCGTGAGGTATTGGACGTAAACAAACAGCTATATCACCTGTGTTCGAAATTCAAAAATACCACAATCATTAAGGCTAGCGAGTTTGACAGGGAGTGCTATACACAAGGATTCCACCTCAACAACCAAGGAAGAAGATTAATCTCGAAACTGATTACCAAAACTGTGAGTAAAGAAATGGCCACCTTAACAGTAATACCGCTGGACCAGGGAAACCTGTAAAACCTGCTGGTCTGTCTGGCAAAATATTAACAGATATGCTCCAGCAGGATCAAAATAACCTTCAAACCATTCACTCTGAGTCCAGGAAACTAGATGCATCCAAATGTTGTCAAAATGGGGCCTGGCTACCAGCAGTAGACTTACAAACAACTCAAGATATCAGCTGTGTAGAAGTGCCCTTAAGAAGACAATCTGAACTCTCATCTTTACTGCCCAGGGTTAGTAAAAATATTCTTCTGTTCTTACATATTAATATACAGTCTTTAAGAAAGAAGTTGGAAGAATTGCAGTACTGGTTAGAAACTTCCAACTGTGGTATACTTAGTGTAAATGAGCACTGGCTATATTCATCAGAAATTGACCTCAATATTCCATTTGGTTACTCCTTAGCTAGTAGTTACTGCAGATCAACAATTGGACATGGGGGTGTTGCAATATATATTAAGAATAGACTAAATCTACAATACTTTACTATTGATGTCACAGACCTGTGAATAGACACCATCTTTGAGGCTGCAGTTGTACATATACCTAAATATAATATTATTGTTGCATCTGTATATTGCACACCATCTTCTAGTGAATATGAATTTATGGTAAATTTAAAAAAACTGTTAGTCTTACTAACTAAGCCTAAGTATAAATACCAAAGAATCTTAATTTTTGGTGATATTAATATGGATATTAGGGTACAGAGTCATATCATATTGGAATTCTTGGATAGCCTAAGAGCTTTTGATTGCTATTGTCTAAATGATAAGCCTACAAGATATAATGCATGCTTAGACAATATAGTAAGTAATATCCATGAAAATAATGTTGAAATTGGAGTAGTGAAGTTAGGCCTAGCTGACCATGATGGCCTATGGATTACAGTTCCAGTCAGCATTCCAGATGAACAACACAAAACTGTTAGACCTATGAATGAATGCAACATAAGAGAGTTAGAACCAGATTAATGTCAGTTAACTGGAATGACATCTTATACAAAGATATGCATGTGAATAACACAAGCAAATTATTTATAGAGGAAATTGCAAGAATATTTGATGAGTGTTGTCCCAGATTAGTAAAAAGACAGAATAATAACCGAGCTCATAAACCACAGAGACTAAATAATTGGTTTACGCCATACCTCAACAGCATCAGGATTATGCTTCTTATGTTTAAGGACAGATCTCTTAACAGCAACGAGTACAAAGAGATTTACGTTAGAATAAGAAAAATTTATAGATCTGAAATAAGTTTGGAAAAATGTAGGGCGAATGATAACTATATTCTTAAATCCAGAACCAGCTGTAAAGCTGCCTGGGAAGTAATTAAAAGTGAAATAAATAGACCAACAACTCAACTAGCTATACCCATAGCCCCAGATATCTCAAATTCACACTTTGTTAACTTCAGTTTACAACAAGATTTGTCTCCCCTCAACGCCATGCTTGATGCTAAAACTCTTTTAGGTTCAAATAAGTATGTAGTCCATAAATTCTGCTGGGTAACAGTAACTGAAAATGATGTTAGCAAAGCAATAGGCAAACTAAGTAGTTCCAGAGCAGAGGACTTCTATGGTCTGTCAAACTTTGTCATAAAGAAGATATCAAGTGATCTTCTGCCCCATCTAACCACTCTCTTTAACCGTATATTACAGCAAGGAATTTTCTCCGACTGTTTGAAAATAGCAGTAACTATTCCCATATTTAAGAAAGGAGATAAATCAAATCCAAGTAACTATCACCCTATCTCATTAATCCCAATAATATCTAAAATAATCAAAGACTGTGTTCACCAACAAATGAATCACTATTTTGAGAGGAATAATTTGTTAAGTAACTCACAGTATGGATTCAGATCTAAACTATCCACAGTTAAAGCAGTTGAAAATATTGTTAGTGATATATATGATGGCTTTGAAAATAAATTAATCCCATGTGCTACTCTCCTAGACCTGAGTAAAGCATTTGACACTGTATGTCATAGTACTTTGATCATGAAATTAAGACACTACGGCATGGAAGAGGACACCATGAAATTATTAGAATCCTACTTAAGAAACAGAGCTCCATTTGTTAGTGTAAATGGGCAGCTATCAAACCCACAAACAATAAAAACAGGTGTGCCACAGGGCTCCATACTTGGGCCCTTCCTGTTTGTAGTGTATGTTAATGATATGCCACAGTATTTACCCTGTAAAACAGTCCTCTGTGCAGACGATACAACTTTTATCAAATCAGGACAGACTCTTGAATCTGTACGAGAAAAAAATAATATAATATTTGAAAAATCAGTTCATTGGTTTAGTGCAAACTCCCTATTGATAAATGAAACAAAAACTGAGGAAATATTCTTTAATTTGAAGGTATCAAACAAAGAAAATAAGTCCGTTAAACTGCTAGGAATGATGATTGACCAGAAACTTAGCTGGGATAAACATATCACATACGTCTGTTCTAAACTTGCACGTGCTATGTTCCTACTTTATAAGCTTAGGAGTAATGTCAGCCAAAACTTACTGCTGAATTCATATTTTGCTTACATCCACCCCCGTCTTTCTTATGGTATTCTGCTCTGGGGAAATTCTCCCAGTTCAATATCATTTTTCAGATGGCAAAAAAAAAGCTCTTCGATGTGTAGTGGGTTTATCTCCTAGGGATACATGCAGGGAACATTTCAAAAAACTTAACATCATGACAGTTCCTTGTTTGTACATCTATTATTGCTTACTACACGTAAAAGAAAACATAGCTCAATATCCCCTTAGGTCATCTGTCCACACCCACAATACAAGACGAAACCACGCAATTGATCTGCCATACTCTAAACTGTCTAAGACACATAATAGTTATAAATATGTAGGCCTATCCCCTTAGGTCATCTGTCTACACCCACAATACAAGACGAAACCACGCAATTGATCTGCCATACTCTAAACTGTCTAAGACACATAATAGTTATAAATATGTAGGCCTCAAACTGTTTAATATGCTCCCTAAAATTGTACAAACAGTATCTAAAAGTAAATTTAAGACAACATTGGGTCAATGGCTCAAAGGTAAAGCATTTTACTCGGTTGATGAATTTATAGATTGTAATATGGCAGATTTGCTGTTTTAACATAGAGAAAGGTACCTCTGCCTGTAGTAGGACCTAAATTTGTATCAATAGCTTAGGATAATGACATAGAGTTATCAACATGTATATGATAATGACAGTGTCATCAACATGAATACTCCCTGCTTAATATAAATCTGATAATGTTTCCCTTTTTATTGTAAAATTAATAATATATAAAATTCAAAATGTGTGCTATTGTACTACACTAAATTTCACATGATTTATATATACATTGTTAAGAGAATATAACCACCTTTATATTGTAATTGAACTTATTGACGAAGCCCATTGTATAAGAAAAGACTGAACGGCTAATAAAGATTCTTATTCTTCTTATTCTTATTCTTATTCTATTTAGAAACTTTCTAGAGAAACACTCCAGCATTTTCAGTACTTTTACAGCTGAAAATAAGGCAATCAGAGTAATAAAGAGAAATAATGAAAGAATGGAATTGTGAAAACATGTCATAGCAGTACTCCAACTACCCCTACCTTGTGAGGCAACCAGTCTATGGGAGTAAACCACTAAATCAAACCTACAGCAGCTCACAATCTCGGCACTGACTTCATCTGATGCACTAAAATAGTTCTGTAAACTGGGTATAATTTGACTGATTTTCAGATTTAGATGTGATTATCATGACTATTTTTTAACTGAGATGATGTTTAAGTTTCTCAATTTGGGGGCATATATGAAAGAATTAAATAGTAATCAGTACAACACATTTTATAAAATACAGAGATAGTTATGGGAAAAATTGTTGGTGGTTGAAGTTACCATGAGTTCGGGGTTTCATTGACTGGCCTCTACCTTTGCCAAAAATGTCAATCACAATTCCATCTGTGTTCAGTATTTCCAATAACACAGTGAAACTTTGACCACCCAGAAGTAAATACATTGGTGTGAATTTATCTTGGATGTTTTATTAACGTCTATAAAAGAGAAATCATAGTGAGGTACATAAATGAAACAGTGTCATCCATCATCAAAATTACAAAAAATAATGAAAGTTACCAGGATGGAGTACTACACATATAGCCCCAAAATTAGTTCAGCATAATACACTTAAGTTCATCCAAATTAAACCTAAATCCTCATTTTAGAACATCTGGTGCAGTGAGAATTAGGACTATCTGTTCTTCACGTATCAAGTCTGTGTCTGGCTTGTGGTCAAACAAACTTCTTCCCTTGTTTTCAAAGATATTTGACATTATACATCACACCTGAACCGCTGCTTAAAGTACAAACATTATAATTTGAGCAATGTATGGCTGAAATTTGATTTTATTTGTTGTAGGTACATTAATACTCACAAATGTACCTTCATCTATATACTGACAAAAGTTTGTGTTTGTGAGTTTTACACTCTCACCAACACTGTTCAATAAATTATGTTCAGAAGGGTGCTGATCTTTTGTATCATTGGCCTCCAGTGCCTCCACATCATACACGTCTATGCTGAATTCCTCTGCATAGCCACAATCTGAGCTATCCATATATGAAATATCTAAGCTGTTCACAGATTCAGCATCGGATGACATGCTGCTTTCTCATGCTTATCTCCTTTTCTGTCATTTGTTTATTTTCTTCTCAGTCGTTTTGGCATCAGAGCTTGAGGAAGCACAATATCCTGTGGTGTTATTCCCTGTCCTGGGGTTCATTTATTTTTCTTCCCCTTTTATTACCATTGACAGAATTGCCCTTACCTTCATGTCTCATGTTTTGCAAGATTTTCACAGCACAATTTGAAACAATAGGATTATCAGGAAAGCGTTCAATCACTTTATCCACCTTAAAGGTCACAATCCCAAATTTCTTGAAGCCTGAAATCAAATTTGGGGATACTGATTCATTGTCTCCTTGCTTCATGTCACAGACACTCTCACAAAGAATTTTCAAAAGCTTGGGAGAGCTCTCCTTATTGATTGATTGTGATTTTCTCCTTTGTCTTTGTTTCCATGTGTCAAGGATCTGCCTCCAATACTTCTTCATACGACCATAAAATGCTGCATCTAATGGTAGACACAAATGTTTTGCATTCTTGGGAAGGCATTTGAAGACAATGTTGTGATCCTTTGCTAGTTGTAACATGTGTGGTGACAAATGACTGGAAATATTGTCACCTATCAGAGGAACTTGAATATCAAACTTTCTTACACGTGGGATGCATAAATTTTGAAACCAGTCACAAAATATGTTTGCATCAAACCAGCCAGATTGGCTTCTATCTTACCAAGCAAATTTTGGTTCACCTTCTGTCCAAGAGTCCCACATGCGTTCAGCTTTGTACACCACATAAGGTGCAAGAATGTGCCCTGATGCTCATCCACAAAACATAACTGACACACTTGATTTTATAGAGTCCTTCACACATTCTGCATACTTAACGCCACACTTAAGAAGACATTTCTTCACTCTTGGATTGTCACGTAAGTTTGTCTTATCATAATTGAAGATTCTACAAGGTGGAATTTCTTATGGTTAGTGAGACTTTCAGATGATCAAAATACTCTGGAGGTGAACTTGCAGTAATTTCTGTCTTTGAGGTCTTCAAGTTTTGGCATTTCTGATGGGATAAGAGATCCTTATGACGTTTCACAAAACTGCAGGCCCATTCAACATCAGACGCTCAATAGCTCGGTACGGGCTTTTGTTGAAGTTTCAAGAACATACCTTCACTGATGAGTCAAGCAGTATACTGCTCTCTCCTATGCATATCTCGCAAAGAGATCATGATGATAAAATCAGAGAGATTAGAGCCCACACAGAGGCATACCAACAATCCTCCTTTCCACGAACAATACGAGACTGGAATAGAAGGGAGATCCGATAGAGGTACTCAAGGTACCATCCGCCACACACTGTCAGGTGGCTTGTGGAGTATTGTTGTAGATGTAGATTTGTTGGACCAAATTGAGAGATTTATTTTCCTCTTGCATCTAAATATAGCTTTCCCAAATATTGCTAGTCTTCCATATCAAAAGGAAAACCCCATTCACTAACTGTCAAAGCATAATGAACAAATGTTTTTTCTTCTTCATTTGTAAACACACTGGTCTTCCACATTTATGTTCATGTTTTGAATGCACCTTATTATATAGTTTTCCTTTTGCACTACTGTATTTCTTTGTTGCTGTATTCATTGATATTGTGCTACTTTTAATTTCATCTACTGGAGTCTGCGTGTCTTCTTCACTGTAAGTGTTATACTGTCTTGCACCAGGCATCTTTCTGTGACTTCTTGGCATATTGTACCTGTATAGGAGAACAATAGATGCATAAGAACACAATGACAAGAGTGTATCTGTAATCCTGGGGTAACATTGACTGGCGGTCAAAGTAAACCCGAAAAAGAGATGTCACGCACATGACATCAGAAAAAGTAATATACTGGTCGATGTGTGTCTATATATATATATATATATATATATATATATATAATGGATTTATTGCTATGTGATGATGGTGGATTTTTCACAACTAGCTTTAAACACATTTTTTCGTAAATGACTTCAGGTCTCGATAGGTTCGGCAACTGCTGCGTAAGAAAATCGGCACTACATGTGCGACATCTAGCATGTATTGATGGAACTTTTCCACCAAAGAGTATTCACAAAAGATGCAACTAAGGGCCAGCAGAGAGATGTAAAGCTTTTTGTGCTTCAGTGGACAAAGTATACCTGGTTTACAGTTACAACTAAATCAGGTAGGAACCGCTTATGGAAATAACAATCCCACACTTTTGACAGTATTTGTGGGAGTCCACACTAACATGCTCAGATTCCTGTAGACACTAACAAAAGTTGATATTCAAATGACAACAGTTTACACACACTTCGTATACTTGGTCTCCTGTATTGCAGTGAGCATTATCTGAAGAAGAATGAAAGTTATGTTGAAGTAAAGGCATGAGATAGGAGAATAAAGAACATTCACACCCAGGAACTGCTTACATCATTAGCTGTAAATTAATGGATTGAGTTATTGATTTTTGATCACCCAATAACCATGTTCACAAACAAGGCCTACACTAATCAATATTCATGTACCAAAAATTCTGACACATTAAGTAAGAAACGTGCAGAGAGGACATGCATGAATACATGCATCTGATGGAGAAAAATCTGTAGCCAATATCTAGTGTAATAAAAACAGGCATGAGAGACTGATTAAGATGCACTGATATTAATAACTGAAGGCTTATTATGTTTAAAAGAGTCTCTTTCAAACAGAGAGTACAACAAAACTATCAATTGAGGCACAAAAGTCACTTACATAACAATGAATGACATCATTACTGAAACCCAGTACCAGTTGCAAACTGTCTAATTAATGCCTTCTACAAATTACAAAAATATTTCCAATTATTATTAACTGACTTGAACACATTAAGACATACCAAACTTTTAACACGAGATTATACCTCTTAATGAGTAGATATTGGCAAATATTAAAGTGGGAACTCCTGATTATAAGGTGTTGTTTGGTGTAACTGACCCGAGCATCCACCTCACTGGTGACCCCGAGTTGTAACATCTTCCGGTTTTGCCGTTTTACTGTGTCCGTGGTCTCTGTGTCCGTTATTTTCGCATGTATTACATCAACACAACATTTGAACAATGGCTTACGCCTAACGCCAGATTTTGTGATCGACATTCGTTGTGTTGCGGGCGATGTACACCTGCCAGGACTGGAGCACAATGCCTCTCACTCGACGATTATGCCAATTTCGCTGGACGTTTTCGAGCCTGCAACAATAAGTGAGGTTAGGGGTGCGCATGACTCTGGCTATCAAACACCTTTGTTCTGGCACATGTGCCCTCCCTCATCGATTGTGCGGTTACCTCTTATGAATCTCTGTGCTGTGCGGGACCAATGCCGATTCCTGCAAATGCTTTGTCGGACAACCTACTACCACCAGGACAATGATTTGCCATGCTGCAATCTGTGCAGTACCATGCGGATACCTGCCACATGGCTGGAACTGCGTTGTTCACAAGTCAACCTCCTCAGCATCCGACCACGCCCGCCGCCTGCCTCGGTTCAGCATCAGCAGATGCCTTCCTGCTTCAATACCTTGGCCTGCAACAGGAACAATGGCTTGTTATCTGTGCCTGACCTCCATCTCCGTCCTACTGCTATGCCTCAGTGTTTTGTGCCATGACATTCACCTTATCCGCACACCGTTTTGAGTGGAGTGACTATGAACAGTGAACACTCACATATTCCACCCGACATTCGACTTCATTTTCCTCACTGTGCTTCTGGACAGCCCACACCTCCGCAGCATCCCTGCAACACAGGTGGCTCCGACTCTGATCGTACGTCGGGTTTTCCGCGGACTGGTATGCGTTTTCCAACTTTGAACTTTTTCTCACCTGTCGCCTCTGCGCCAGCTCCAGTCGAGCTTCTGGTACCGTTCTCGGCACATCTCGGTGCTTCATCTACGTCGGTCTTCCACGACACATCAATCCGAACACACCCGCAACGTTTTGAACTTCCACAACCGCCGTGTCGGCCTTCCACGTCGCGACGGATCACTCTCAACCACAATGCGTCACCTTCATGCTGCCACCCGACCAGCCATCATCGCCACATACCCTGGAGAACCACTCTTCTGGAATACTGCAGCAACAGCAGCTCGTTTCAGGCAGTGCCCCGATGAATTCACCTCAACCTGTTCTTCCAAATGTTCTACAACGCTTACCGACGATGCCGCTGTTCCATCCCGACAGGGCTACAACCTGGTTCAAATTTATGGACAAAGTGTTCAACCATTTCAAACTCGACGAATCAACCAGCTTTCTGTGCCTTATCACCCACCTGCACGACCAGGAGGACTTGATTGCTGACCTGATCCATGCCCCGGACTCAACTACCCGGTACACTCTAGCCAGACAGACAGTTCTATGTCACCTTGCATGCTCAACTGAGACAGCAATACAGCAAGTGCTCCACATCGAGCAACTAGGCAATGACAAACCTTCACAACTCTGGAGATGGCTACGGGCCCTGGTCAGCAATGATCTACTCTCTCACACAGCTCTCCTCGCCATCTGGTCAGATAAACTACCTCCTCACATCCAGTTTGCTCTCGCTCAGAGGTCTCCCAAACCTGTCGAGCAACGAATGACAATTTCTGACAAACTACATGATGCATCACTGCTCTATTTCGCCAGACCCTGCCTACCTGGCAAGTCTCAGGTTCAGGTTCCCCGTCCCGCGGCCAGATGCGGGCGGGGCCACAATGTACCGACTGTTCTGCTCGCTCCGGGATGCAGTAAACAGGCAGCTGAGACGTCACCGGCTCCGCCCTCTGTCACGCGCCCTCCTGCAACTGAACCGGTTATGGCCATTGAACCTCAACCGCTGCCTCTGGCAACAAACTTTCCACAGGAAATGCAACCCCACTACCCATACTGTTACCTCCACACATGGTTTGGTGCGGTGGCACAGAACTGCAGACCACCCTGCTGCTTCCCAAACGCCAATCACAGGTAGGTCCGGGTGCTGCCTCCTGTGCACAACATGACAGGCGCCCCCCAGTGCTCCATTCTGTCTGGGAACGACCGGATAATTGTGGACGACTTTACATTAAAGATATTTCGTCAGGATACCTTTATCTAGTGGACACAGGCGCCGATGTTTCACTGCTGCCCACGTCCTTAGCATCGTCGAACATGTGCCCTCATCATACTTCACTGCAAGCTGTGAATTCAACTACACTACAATGCTCGGGTTCAACCTCAGATGTTGTCTCACTCTCCGCAAACTGCAAACACGAGTAGGTTTTTGTAGTGTGTGAAATTGACGAACCTATACTAGGCATTGACTTCTTGCGACACCACAAACTTTCACTGGACCTAGTGTGAAACACTGTGTTTCACCACCCATCCAAGACTCACTTCCTCTGTGCTCCATCGAGCAACCCACCCCGTGACACATCAGTCCACACTCATCTAATCCATACATGCTCGCCTCTGTCGACGACGTTACAAGCAACCACGCATAAGTGCCTTGTCGAGCACAAACACATCGCTCGCCTATGCATGGCAAACTTTGAGCTCTCCCACGGGCTCCACAAAACACAGCTCCAACTCTCCGATGCAGCAAAGGAATTACAGACACTACAGCAAGGACAAAGGAAGGTCAGTAAGTGCGCCAAATCCGTTTGCAATCCCAGCAATCGAGCTTCCATGTGTTTACCTCCCACTACCCCTCGCAACTGTGCTATCAAGACTGCCATAATGTGTACTGACAGTTCCGCAGGGCCACACCCTCCTAACACGGCAGCATTTGACACTCGGCTGGACACAAGTGTGCATGCATGACAAGCGTCACGTGTTCCCGAACTGAAGGCTCCTATCCCGCCCCTCGCAGATAACACTTCAAAGAATGCAACTTCGGCTCCTGCGGGCTGCCGTGCGACCGCAACTGACAACACAAACAGTGCACTTGCGCCAAGGGTTACGCCCACGACTGTGCTGCCACAGGCTGCGCCCTCGGACAATGGACTCACTAACACTTCAGGAGCTCTACCAAGCTCTCCCGACCACGGTGCCACTGCTTCGGGCCGGTTGCCATTTTGTCACGTTGACTCCTGGGACACTTCGCAACCTCGGCTCCCGTCGGATCTGTCGAGTGGCTCTGAACACCATGACCTCACCTCACCTCATCTGCCCTGCCTGCCACACATTGTCAACAAACCCCCTCCCGTGCCGCTTGCAACATTTCCGTCGTCACCAATGGCACGGTTCACAAGCTTCGCCTCACGCCAGGCCCCCCCTGTCCCCAATAAGCCATGTTGACTTTGCCCAGAGCGGCTCTCCGACCTTAAAAAGCAGATTTCTGAACTTCTAAGCTATGGCGTCATTGAACCCTCTGCCAGTAGCTGGTCTATGCCAATTCATATGACACCCAAGAAAGACGGGTCCTGATGCACGTGGGGAGGCTACCGTGACTAAACTCAAGAACAATTATGTACACATACCTCATTGCCGACTTTACCAGTTCCTTCGCAGGTCCGACCACGTTCTATTCTACCCCCCTTCAGGCCACGACCACGCCTCTCACTGTCATGGCTCACGATGCTCCAACCACTCCCTCCACATCGGACTTACACACTCGGTCAAGTGACTTCCAGCTCCAATTGTCGAGCTCTTCTCCAACCTCGCCCTCTAATCCAGTCTCACTTACTCCGTCGAGTGATCACATGCTCCCCATGTCGAGCTTACCTACTATCATGCCGTCACTGCGGGGCCCATCTCCCGTCTCTTCGACCTCTCCCCTGTCTCCTGCCTCGCCCTGTCGAGGTTTCTCACCCCCCCCCCCCCTTTCCCCACCAATTGAACGTGCTCTCACTTGAGATGTTTGTGCCTGTCCCCCCGGACATAATCCACGACATCTCTATAATACTACGAGATGACACACTGTTCGTCGTGTGTTTCCCTTCATCTGGTTCTAATGACACAACCTCTCCCATTCCCTGCACTTGGTGAAATGTGTTCCCTCTCTCCCAACATCGACCTAGACATGCTTCGTGTGTTTGCCAAGCCCTCCGGAGACATCATCGTCGCCGCTCCATTCCTCCCGCAAACCGCACGACCAGCACACCCAGTACGATGCCCAGCACACTTCAATAACTTCCAGGTTTGGTGACTGGACCTTCCTTCACGTCATCTACCCACACAGCTCCCCAACGATGCTGTCGATCTGACCATCGTCTGGCTCCCGCAGACCACCCCTGTCAACGCCATAGTCACCCCCCCCCCCTGGCCTCACAAGAGTTCTCCATACTGGGGGGGAGGGGGGGGGATGGGCTATGTGGCGCCAATCTGATGAGGTCAACACCAGTATCGATCTGAGTATCATCTTTGAACTAAGCTAAACATTATCTTTGTGCAGTTCCGCCATCCAGTTTTTTGTAAGCCTTACTTGTGTAAAGAGTTGAATAAATGAACTCCTGATTATAAGGTGGTGTTTGGTGTAACTGACCCGAGCATCCACCTCATTATTGCGTATTTACATACATGAAGTAAGACTAAGGCAAAGCTTCTTAAAAGCAAGCAGTTTTCTTTTCACCCCCAGGTAACAAACTACTCACAAAACAAAGTTTCAGTTATTTACAAAGCCTTTACAAAAATTATCTCACTACATTGGCATCAAAATAAGCTTTACTGCAAACAGCAAGCTTCTAAAGAATAAAAGTGACTGGTTGGCATCATAACAATAAACAAATTCTCACACAAAATTAATATACAGTTTCTTTCTGTGTAATAATATTGGTAACATCTGTTGCTTTG
Organism: Schistocerca piceifrons; assembly: GCF_021461385.2. NCBI lineage: Eukaryota > Metazoa > Arthropoda > Insecta > Orthoptera > Acrididae > Schistocerca > Schistocerca piceifrons. Next base: position 3,114,395 of record NW_025728467.1, on the reverse strand, counting down.
TAACAAGTGGAATGATGTGCATACTCGATATAAAGGACGTAGACTTACCGAGGTTCAATAGTCTACACTCAACGTATTCCATATACCTGGTCACTAAAGAAGGCAGAGTGTGTCACAATTCCTATTACAGTGAGGTTCTAGAGCAAAACTTTATCCACTAGGTTTCATTAACGAACCCATGTCTGGAAATGTAGAATGTTTCTTCTACAACCTCTAAAAGTTTGTAATGGGAATCGTGGCATACCCTGTGTACAGCAAGAGAAACCTGTACACTTTACATTTGGCTTGTGGTGTTGAGGAAAACTGAAATTTCAATCACATTACTTCAAGTGGTTTCAAACAGTGAACAACAATAAGAAATCCTTAATGACCAGAAAAAACTGCCAAATGGGCTATTCTTCAAAACTTTCTCAGACTCTCAGTTCACTTCAATGAACTCTGGAATGATTTGTGAATCTAGCCACTCACAAATATGAGATACTTGTAGTAGTAGTCATTCATCTTAAAGTGAATAACGTAAGTGCAGTGCTATGAACAAAAAGAGTAATTGAGTAGGTAAGTTTTGTATTCCAAAACCATTTTAGTGATTTAAAAAAATTGAGTGGAAACCAAGGCTTCACAGTGATTCCATGAATATGTGCCTAGATTCCACCATAATATGACTGCAGGATGCTATGGTAATGCTTGTTTATAATCATATTATGCAAATTGCTGAATTAAAGACGTGACATAATTTAACTAGCACTTTATCATAGAGAATTGCAAAGTTTGAGACAAAAAAAAAAATGATGATGGGGAACACCATAGTAACTATAATAATTAATATATATTAAAACCTTATTTAAAATTGCATCTCAGCTTGCTTGGATATATTTTGTTGCAAAATTACCACACCAAGCTAACAGTACATTTATATAAAAGACTTAACAGCTTGGTGTGACAATTTTACAACACACTGCATAATTTATATTAAGTGTATGTAGCACTGCTGAAAATAAGCCAAGAGCATAAATGGTGTGGTGTTTGTGACCAAATAAGTACATTGTGAAAATAGAGACTTTATTGTTCTTTTTTAAAACATTTCGTTCTGAAGCCACAGTATGCTACCTGTCTGTTACTGGTAAAATAATCATTGTCAATTGGCAGCTATAATATAACAAATAACTGCATCACTTATCCACATCATTTACCTCAACTGGCACACTACATTCAAACAAGTTACATTACTTCAGATGGTTCCTACATTGTTTTCAAATTGATTTAAAATACATTGCACCTCCTGCATCAGTTGGAAATCCACAGTTTCTCTGAAGCAATAGTGTTGCACAACAGAAGCAAGAAATGATGCTCAAATCACAACTACTTACATAAATAGTATTCTTTGGTTAAACATGGCAGTTCATGAGGAGAAAAAAATTAGGCAGCAGAAAAGGAACAAATTTAAATACCATGCAAAGTACATCTAAGGTGAAATTAAACCCAGAGTCATTTCATGCAACATGTACACAGAACTAACTTGACCAGGCTCACTGGATGTCTCTTAAAACATTGGGAAGGGAATTCCATGTTTGAGGTGCTGGGCTAAGGCTGGCATCTCGCACTTTATTTCTTCTGACTACTTGCACACCAGACAAAAGTGATATCCACTACTACTTAATACAGCATTCAGCCCAATACTAATCTGATACCACGATGTGCTGAGAGTAGCTACAATGTCAATGTGTGATGGAGAATCTGCAACTTGCAGTCAATGACACTCATGAACTACCCTTCAAACATTTGTTCCCTGGCTTTCATAATGTTGATGCACATTTTTGGGATTGTGAGGAACGTACATGGCTGGATGAAGTGTGTTGCTCCACAAGGAGGGCTTCTGACGTAAGACAGTTTTGTGCCTTCCCAAATGACAGGCTGCAGGTAAAGGTACTTCAGGCATCCAGCAAAGCTGGCTAGAACTCGTGTCATCTTCCTGTTAGCGGACTTGCAGAACATTCATCCACAATGACAATGATCTTTCTGGCAGTAGCAGACACCAAAATACAAATGATAGAATCAGGGCAGACATCCAAGTGATCTGTGATGAAAGACCCAACTCTGAAGACAGTAGCAGCTGGGAGACTGTTTACTATGAAGATACTAATGTGGGAGGAGGTACTTCAATCTTCTCCAAACATGTGGCACCTCCAAATTACTTTTACATCTGTCAGGAATGTCCAGCCTCCTGCACAACTTTACAGAAATTTAATGATGTTCATCCACAAAACAGTTGCCACTCTGTACAGATACAAGCACTGCTCATAGAGTCTCCAGATACATTGTGGAGATACCACTTTGTGTCACTACTACCCCCTCATCTTGTTCTTGTTCTTCAATGGACAAGGAGTTCCTCCTCCCTATCAGAGAGAAGATTAAATAAAGGAAATGTAAGACACCCTCCAGCCTCACAACCTAATATCGTCGGGATCGAAAAAATGAATAGTTGGTCAAGAGAGACCGACAGAAAAGAACACACAGTACATCTGACACAAGTAAGTAGTAGCAATGTCAAACATTTCTAGAACACTGTTTTTAAATATGGGCAAACACTGTCATGTGTGTGTCACTATTTGACCTAGGCAGAAGAAAAAATCATATGAAATTTAATGCCACGAGATTTGCATGTTTATGCTGAGCCAATGTGTTGACACAATACTATGTTCTCTAACACTGCAAGTACATTCTTTGGTCATGATACAATTCAACAATGGGCACGTATACCACATTGCAACATTACAAAATTGAATATCTGCAAGGTACCAGTTACTTGGAAGGAATATCTAACAGCACATATCACTGCATAAAGTGCTGTTACATTTATCGAATGATTTGAACAGTAATTTTTACAAAACGGACACATTGGTGGAATACAACTTCTGACAAGTCTCTGTAGTCCCTACTGAGTGTCAAAATAAATTTCATTATGTCTATTACACTTGAAGTAATTATGCAGGTTGTTTGATCTATTTGTAATACACAAAATAATATATTCCACATTACACAACTGAATGTTCCAATTTAGTAAAGTGTTGACTGAAATTTATGAGAGGCATTCAGTAAGTAATGTGACAATTTTTCTGAAAGCAGGTTGGTTTTATTTAGTATTCCAATACACCATAATATTCCCTATGATTTTTGTTACAAAACCATACTTTTCAACATAACTTCTGTTCAATGTAATGGCCTCATGCCACCTTACTGGGAGGGCTTGTATGCTCGCATGATACCATTCTACAAGTCGACATCACACTAACTCCTTGTTGCATCAATAAACTCCCTGTCATCCATGCACCGCTACCTGCAGAGTGTGTCCTTCACTGGACCGTTCTTCCTCATCCAACCAACATCCTGGATCTTGCACCTTCTGGCTTCCATCTGTTTGACCCAATGAAGTTTTGTATGCTCCTCTTGGTTGCGCAGACTTGGGAGAGCTCGTGCGAGGTCATGGAGAAGAAAAGTTCATTCCATTTTTGTGACAATGAACATGCTGAAGTTGTTTCTTCAATTTCCAGATGGTAGCACAATACACTTCAGAGTTGACAGTTGCACCATGAAGGTGGTAGTCAAAAACAGTACCATCTTCAAAGTCCCAGAAGACTGCCAATATGACTTTACTGGTTGAGGATGCAGCTTCAAACTTTTCTTTGTATGTGGTGTTATGATGCCACTCCACAGATTGTCATTTTGTTTATGGTTCGAAGCGATGAACCCACGTTTCACCATCTGACAATGTACAACAAAAAATTATCACTGTTGGCATCGTAACATGCAGACAGTTTGACAAAGATGTTCCTTCATTGCTCTTTACGGTCTTCAGTTAGGTGGCAAGAAACACAGCGTGGCATGGCTTTGAGTACCCCAACTGGTGGACGAGTGTGTCTGTACTAACAACAGACACAACCAGCTGAGCAGCAAGGTGTTTCATCTGTCATAATCATGGACCTCCAAGTTCCAACATTGCAGAGGTCACAAATGTGTTCATCTGGCATGCTTCTTTAATCCACTACTAGGTCTCTGTAGATATTCTATGAACATCTGCAGTGGTCTGGTTTTGCACCAAAAACTCAACAGGTCCCTGCCTAGAATGCACCTCTGTTACAAACGCCATTTTGAAGGCACATATAGTGCTGCCACTTATTGCGACCTGGTGGAATATTTCTACTTCAGCCCCTACAGTTTCATCATCTTCCAAAGTGTTTCATGGGCATTTTTTCGAACTGACATTGGTTGAGAAAAGAAATATGCTGCATTGATTATTGAATGCCACTCCTACATTCTGTTACAAATGCAGATTGTTTTTTTTCTGTATGATGCTTTTCTACATAATGGCAAAGCTGAGATATATTGGAATTAGTGTGTTTCAACTGAGGGAGACGTTTTGTAGGAAAACATACTGCTACTGTGATAGCTGTATAAATGTGAGCAGATGACAATTTAACCAAGGCAAAACATAGTAACTGCCTGTATACACTGGTTACCTAACAGAAAGTAAATATAACTTTCCAAAACTTCCTATGTCTGTTTCTAAATTATGTTAAAGTAAGTCTTCTATGAATAAATTAAATTCAAAAAGTAATGACAATCATGTATTTACAAGGTCATTAACAAATTCCCAACTGTAGTTACACCTTCTTGACCAACTGGTTCTTTATCTACGTGTACCAAGTTTGATCATGTTATTTGGAGGCTGTGGACCTACAAATAAACATTTTGTAAAAGAAAACTTATTCCGTTAAAGGCAGTCCTTACAAATATGCACCATGTTTGCACGAGATGTCACGCACAGATCAAACTGTCAGCCCACACACAAAGCCACACTTGAACAACAGTAGGTTCTGCATCAAATACAAAGTAGAGAGCAGTACAGTATGTGAAAGATTCATACCTAGTGTAAATCAAGGACCAAGATTCCGTCCTTTCACTGCATGAAAGGACATTTGTAAACCTCAACTAATCAAATCTACTATAACATCACACATAGAATGAAGGATGAATCAGCTGTTCCAACTTCTGCCAAGACACTCTAAAAGGCAGTACACAAGTCTTCCAATACTGTATGCCAAGGCACATTACGTAGTTCCCTGGAGTGCCCATTAGTGTAAGTTGAATCTTTCATGCTAAAATACACCAAAATGGTATAAACCCAGTTACTGGAATGTGAGCGATGTTTTTATGCAGTAAGAAGACTCATAACATTCACTCCATCACAAGTCCTATATCATCCTCGGCTATACTAATACGATGCACCAGCACCGCGCCGCAAGTCACAACACTAACACTAGTAAATACGCAAATCATGTGGCAAACAGTGTGAATGTCCATCGTACAATGTCCGAGACATAGGGTGATTGTAATTAAACTCTCGGTGCTCGAAGTGTCATTGCCACCAACGAGACAGGTGACAGTACTGCTCACAGCTGGGGTAGATAGGTGGGTGGGTGCAGTGGGTAGGTGTCTGTGCTTTCCTTCCTGAAAACTTTGAAGATCCACTGAGCTCAGGCGGAAGCCTGTGAGAGCGACGACTTTCACTGTGAGCACCCAGAGCAGTGAAAACACAGCATCGTCTCAGTGAGCAGGGGGCGTGAAAGCATAGGGCCGCAGCTGTGGCTCACGGCCGGCACTGTGCTCTCGACACACGGGTTCCTGACAGAAACAGTTCATGGCGGGAGGGACCCTCTGTGGTACACAGTCACTGTATACAGACTTCTACACTAACAGCAGCTGCTGCATAGCAATAACTGCAAAGCAAAGCGAGGGGCTGTAGACAGACAAGTGATGCATGAAAGGCTGTCGAGAGGGTAATGCGCTCAGCAGAATATTATCAAAAAATCTCTCACAAAATGCTAAGAAATTCTGATCACACGTTAAGGCTGCCAGTGTCACCAAATTACTCTCTGTTCACTCACGAATGACACAAGCAATGAAACTGACGGTAGCAAACCAAAAGCTCAACTACTGGACTCCATTTCCAAATGTATCGAGCCCATTTCATCTTCACTCTACGCACGACTGCAGAGATGAGACGTATCGCTATTAGTGTTGGTGGCGTTGACAAACAGCTGAAAATTCTTTGTCTGAGGAATGGCATCCCTATCGGACTCTATGCAGAATTTGGAGCTGAGCTGCCTCTAATTTTAATAGTAATATACCACCACTAAACAAAAAAAAATATCCAACTTGCTCTTTCCTGACATGACATCCTGAAAGTCACGTATCGAGGCAGTCACGAAGATGGAGTATTACTTTACTTCCGAAAAGCATTTGACGCAACAATTATTATCGAAAGTACAGTCGTATCGGATGTCAAGTGAATTTTGTGACTGGATTGAGCATTTCTTGGTAGGAAGGACGCAACACGTTTTCTACGGAAATGTGTTGGTACATTTACAGTTGAAGTTGGTCCAAGTTGCATATCAATGACATTAAGGACAATATTAACAGTAACTTCATACACTTCGCAGATGATGTAGTTCTCTACACTGAAGCGCCAAAGAAACTGGTGTAGGCATGTCTCTTCAAATACAGAGATATGTAAACAGGAAAAATACAATGCTGTGGTCGGCAATGCTTATGTAAGACAACAAGTGTCTAGTGCAGTTGTTAGATCAGTTACTGCTGCTACAATGGCAGATTATCAAGATTTGAGGGAGTTTTTTTTTTTTTTTGTGGGGTTTAAGGGCGCTCAACTACTGAGGTCCTTAGTGCCCAGTCACTGTTGTTAGAGCACATGGAGTCTAGTAAAACTCAAGAGGAGTGGGGGACACCAGAAAGACCTGACAAAGATGAAGATAAAATAAGTAAAAAGGTTTGATGTCTTTGGACAAGCCAGTCAAAGTTATAAAACGCGGAACACGAGTAGCTGCTCGAGCGTCATCAGCTAAAATAGCCGGTAAAGTAGATGGCAGGGACAGGACAACATGAGACTGACTAAAGCGGGGACACGACAATAAAACATGGCGCACTGTTAATGCCTGACCACAAGGGCACTGCGGGGCTGGGTCACCGGAGAGCAGGTAGCGGTGGCTAAACCGGCAATGCCCAATCCGCAACCTGGTCAGAAGGACCTCCTCTCGCCGAGATAGTCGGGAGGAGGTTGTCCAAGCAGTTGGTAGCAGTTTTACTGCCCGGAGCTTGTTTCCTTGGAGGGATGACCAAGCATCCCACCACAATGACACAAGCCTCTTACAAACATCCCCACTAACGTCAGATGACGGGACACAATCGGAGGCTGGCCAAGGCAGGAGGACTGCAGCCTTGGCTGCAGCATCCGCAGCCTCATTCCCAGGCACTCGTACATGTCAGGGAACCCACAGAAAGCTGACAGGAGACCCATTATCAGCGAAAGAGTGGAGGGACTGCTGTACCCGTTGAATCAAGGGATGGACCGGATAGGGAGCTCCAAGGCTCTGAAGAGCACTGAGTGAGTCAGAGCAGAGTACGTACGATGAATGGCGGTGGCAGCGGGCATACTGAACGGCCTGATGGAGAGCAAAAAGCTCGGCCGTAAAGCTCGAACATTGGTCGAGGAGTCGGTATTTAAAGGTGGCGGCCCCGACGACAAAGGCACAGCCGACACCATCGTCGGTTTTGGAGCCATCGGTGTAAATAAAGGTGTGACCGGCAAGTCGAGCACAAAGTTCGACAAACCATGAGCAATACACTGCAGCCGGTGTACCCTCCTTCGGGAGTGAGCTGAGGTCGAGATAAATATGAACCAGAGCTTGGAGCCAAGGTGGTGTCGGGCTCTCACCCTCTCTGAAGGTGGTAGGGAGGGCAAAATCCAATTGTCGAAGCAGGCGACGGAAGCGGACTCAGGGGGGCAGCAGGGCAGACACATACAACCCATACTGACGGTCGAGAGAATCGGCAAAGAAGGACTGGTAAGATGGGTGGTCGGGCATAGAACCAGAAGCCATTTGCCACGCTCCATGAGTATAGGCTGTCTAGACAACGCTGAAGGCAGCGCTCCAGGAGGCATGTTCTCTGGGCACTGCAGTAGATTGCGAAGTCATCGACAAAGAGAGAGCCTGAGACATTACGTGGAATGCAATCCATAATTGGATTGATCGCAATGGCAAAAAGGGCTACGCTCAAGACGGAGCCCTGAGGCACTCTGTTCTCCTTGAGGAAGACGTCGGACAATACGGAACCCACACGTACCCTAAACTTTCGATCCGTTAAAAAGGAATCGATGAAAAGGGGCAGGCGACCGCGTAGGCCTCACCTGTGCATAGTGCGGAGGATACCTCCTCTCCAACAGGTATCATACGCCTTCTCCAAATCGAAGAACACGGCAACAGTTTGGCGCCTTCGCAAAAAGTTGTGCATGATGAATGTCGACAAGGTCACAAGGTGGTCAACAGTGGAGTGGCGGCGACGAAAGCCGCATTGGACATTGGTAAATAGCCGTCGAGATTCAAGAATCCAAACTAACCGAGCATTAACCATATGCGCTCCATCACCTTACAGACACAGCTTGTAAGAGAAATGGGGCGGTAACTAGAAGGAAGGTGTCTATCCTTCCCGGGTTTTGGTATAGGAACAACGACGGCGTCACGCCAACGCATGGGGACCTGACCTTCGGTCCAGACGCGATTGTAGGTATGAAGAAGGAAGCTTTTGCCTGCCGGAGAAAGGTGTGCCAGCATCTGAACGTGAATGGCACCTGGCCCCAGAGCAGAGGACTGGGACAGTGCAAGCGCATGTTCGAGTTCCTGCGTAGTAAAGGGGGCATTATAAGTTTCCAGATTCAGCGAGTGGAAGGAAGGTCGCCGAGCCTATTCTGCCTCTTTCCTGGGAAGGAAGGCAGGGTGGTAAAGGGCGGAGCTTGAAACCTCCGCGAAAAACCGGCCAAAGGCGTTGGAGACAGCCACAGGATCAACGAGGACCTCATTACCTGAGATCAGGCCAGGTACCGAGGAGTGGGCCTTAATGCCCAACAGCCGGCGCAGGCCACCCCATACGACAGAAGAGGGAGTAAAGCTGTTAAAGGAGCTGGTGAAAGAGGCCCAACAAGCTTTTTTGCTGTCTTTGATGACTCTACGGCACTGTGCTCGGAGTCGTTTGTATCCAATACAATTCGCCAATGTAGGATGGCGGGGAAAGGTGCGTAAAGCACGTTGTCGAGCACGGATAGTGTCTCTACAAGCCTCGTTCCACCAGAGGACGGAAACGCGACGTGAAGAAGAGGTAGTACGAGGAATGGAACGTTCGGCAGCATTGATGATAACAGCCGTGAGGTATTCGACCTGACTGTCACAACTGAGAAAATCGTGGTCCAGAAATGTCGCCAGGGAGGAGTAAAGTCCCCAGTCAGCTTTAGGTATGTTCCAGCTCGAAGGACGTGGGGATGGGGTGTGGTGCAGGAGACGAACGACACAGGGGAAGTGGTCGCTCGAATAGGTGTCAGAAAGGACATACCACTCGAACCGAAGGGCAAGAGTGGTAGAACAGATCTAGAGGTCCAAGTGGGAGTAGGTATGAGTAGAGTCCGAGAGGAAAGTCGGGGCGCCAGTATTGAGGCAGACAAGATTGAGATGGTTGAAGACATCTGCCAAGAATGTGCCTCTTTGACAGGATGCAGGAGAGCCCCAAAGGGGATGATGGGCATTGAAGTCGCCAAACAATAAAAACGGTGGGGGAAGCTGAATGATCAGGTGCATCATGTCAGCCCGACTAACAGCAGATGACGATCGAGTGTAGATGGTACAAACTGAAAAAGTAAAAGCTGAAAGAGTAATACGGACAGCTATTGCTTGGAGTGGGGTGGTCAATGGGATGGGATGGTAATAGACATCGTCCCGAACGAGCAACATGACCCCACCATGAGCTGGGATACCGTCCACAGGGGTGAGGTCATACCGCTCTGAGGTATAGTGGGTAAAGGCAATACGGTCAGTCGGGCGCAACTTTGTTTCCTAGAGACCAAGGACGAGCAGACAGTGCAGGCAGAGGAGCAGTTTTAATTCCTCCCGATTAGATCGAATACCTCTTATGTTCCAATGTAACAAGGCCATCGCTAGTCAAAAAAGAGGGAACGAGACGGGGGAAGAGCTGGTCACCTCGACGGTCGCGGAGGGCCAGGTTTCGAGGGAACAATGCTACAACCGGCGGGAGGCGGATCCTGTTCCATCGAGTCATCGCCAGCTGCGGCCGCTGTCCCAGGTTGTGTAGGAGGGGCAGCATCATTTGCCGACAAGAGGCTAGCTGAGCGCCTGGCAGCAGAGCGTCCCGGCGAAACTGAGGACGGCCAGGACCAGCGACTCACGGATGGAGCGTCAGACAAAACGCACCGGGGTGGAGAGGGGGATAGAGACTTCTTCTTGGAGGCCTTCTTGGAAGTCCGAGGAGGCACAGGGATGGTGGGCTGGACCCAAAGAAGATTCTCACGCACGGGGTCCGTTTTGGAACACCGGACCTCGGAAGCTGGGGTCCGGAATAATTCCCCGATGGACGCCTGAGAAGAGGATCGCTTCTCAGGCGGCGGGCGGGGGGGAGGAGGAGGAGGAAGGGTGGCCCCTGGGGCAGAGGGGGCGGGGGCCACGGGGGAGGAGGATTTGGAAGGGAGGGATTTGGGAGGCGGAGGCAGAGACCCCGGATAGGGGGAGGAGGTGGAGGGGGGAGGAGGTGGAGGGGGGACAGGATAGGGGTGAGGATACCGCGGAAGGAGTGGACACAACTGAGGCAAATGAAGTGGTCAACGGCACGGGATGGAGGCGGTCATACTTCTTCCTGGCCTCAGAATAAGAGAGCCGATCCAAAGTTTTGAGTTCTTGTATCTTCTTCTCCTTCTGATATGCGGGGCAGTCTGATGATCTAGGTGAGTGGATGCCATGACAATTAACACACCGAGGTGGTGGGGTGCATGTATGTTCCTCACGAAGAGGACATCCACAATCGCCACAAAGGGGCTCAGCCTCACACCGTGACGACATGTGCCCAAAGCGCCAACACCGAAAACAGCGCATAGGAGGTGGGACGTAAGGTCGCACGTCGCACCGGTAGCACATCACCTTTACCTTCTCCGGGAGAACGTCCCCCTCGAAGGCGAGGATAAAGGCCCCGGTGTCGATGCGACGGTCTTTGGGGCCGCGCTGGACACGCCGGACGAAATGCACGCCTCGGCGCTCCAGGTTGGCCCTGAGCTCCTCATCAGATTGCAGCAAGAGGTCCTGATGAAAAATAACCCCCTGCGTCCTATTTAGTGCCAGATGCGGGACAATGGACACTGGGATGTCCCCTAGGCTGTCGCACGCCTGGAGCACTGCCGACTGTGTGGCGGAGGTGGTCTTTATAAGAACGGACCATGAACGCATCTTACTGAGAGCCTCGATTTCCCCGAAGATGTCCTCAATGTGCTGAACAAAGAACATGGGCTTGGAGGTGGCGAACATCCCCCCATCAGTTCGAGAACAGACCAAATAGCGGGGTAAGTACTTCGCCCCAAGCCGGTGGGCCTGTCCCTCCTCCCAGGGAGTGGCCAAAGGGGGAAAGGGCAGGAGAACCAGAACTAGAAACAGTACCTTTCCTTTTGAAAAACTCGGCCGCAGAACGACCTGATACGTGTTGACGTTTCATCTGCGAAACGTCCGCCCCAATACCACCCACTCCGACCAGGGGCTCTCCCCATGGGCGCCACCCAGCCTCAGCAAGGGCCACCTGGCAGGATGACCGTTGCCGGGAGTCCTGATGCCCCAAGGAGACGGGCATCTACTCCTTGGCCAACGTGGGGAGGGTGCAGCTCAGGTATCGGCAGTACGATCCCTGTGTTGTCAGGGGGCTACAACCTAGAGGGTACATGACGACCCCACCACAACGGGCTGGCTACGGTGCTGGATTTATGGTGCCATGGAAAGTCCATCATGATCGTAGGTGCAGATAGGTATGCACTATGGGTGTAACTTATAGAACCCATCAGGCGTTTAGGCCCAATTTGAGGAATAGTGGGTATGGTTACAACGCCGGTACAATGCTGAGTGCCAAGGTCTTAGTGTAATGAGGACCAGTGGTACACCACGTAAGGTGTCCTTCCCCAAAAGGCTCGTACTTCTGTAGAATTTTGAAAAATGGAGGTCAAACCCCAAGGGGGACCATCACATGGAAGGCCGAAACGGTTGAAACTCCTTTTAGTCGCCTCTTATGACAGGCAGGAATACCTCGGGCCTATTCTTACCCCGGACCTGCAGGGGGATTGAGGGAGTTTGAAAGTGGTGTTATAGTCGGCGCATGACCGATGGGACACAGCAGCTCAGAGGCAGCGATAAAGTGGGCATTTTCACGTACGATCATTTCATGCATGTACCGTGAATATCGGGAATCTGGCTTCAGCTGGAGGAAGATCCTACAAGAACGGGGCCAACGACAACTGAAGAGACGATGATAGAAGTGACGGAAGTGCAACCCTTCCGCAGATTGCTGCAGATTTCAAAGCTGAGCCATCAACAAGTATCAGTGTGTGAACCATTCAACGAAACATCACCAATATGGGCTTTCGGAGCTGAAGGTCCACTTGTATACACTCAATGACTGTGCGACACAAAAGCTTTATGCCTCACCTGGGCCTGTCAACACCGACGCTGGATGTTGATGACTGGAAACATGTTGCCTGGTCGGACGAGTCTCATTTCAAATTGTATCAAGTGGATGGACGTGTACAGGCATGGAGAGAACCTCACGATTCCATGGACCCTGCATGTAAGCAGGGGACTGTTCAAGCTGGTGGAGGCTCTGTATTATTGTGGAGCGTATGCAGTTGGATGATATGGGACCCCTGATATGTATAGATAGGACCCTGACAAGTGACGCATACGTAAGCTAACTGTCTGATCACCTGCATCCATTATGTCCTTTGTGCATTCCGACGGACTTTGACAATCTCAGCAGGACAATGCGACGCCCCACACGTCCAGAATTGCTACAGAGTGGCTTCAGGAAGACCTTTTGAGTTTAAACACTTCCGCTGGCCACCAAACTGCCCGGACATGAACATTATTGAGCAAATCTGGGATGCCTTGCAACGTGCTGTTCAGAAGATTTGTCCAGCTCGTCGTATCTTACGGATTTATAGACAGCCCTGCAGGCCACGTCGTGTTTTGGCACTTCTGCGTGCTCCCGGGGACCCTACACGATATTAGGAACGTGTACCAGTTTCTTTTGTTCTCCAGTCCATAATGAATTATGGCCTAAAGAAAGCTTCACAAATATTGAGTCAGATCATAATAAGCTTTCAAACTGATACAAAGATTGTCAACTTACTGTAAATGTTCAGAAATGCTAAATTGTGCTCTTCACGATACGAAAAAACGAAGTATCCTGTGAGTACAGCATCAGCTAATTATAGTTGGAATTGATCAGCTGGGTGTAACAGTTTGTAGAATTATCAAATCGACTTAGAGAGGCTCAGTCATACGTACAGCGGGTAGCACACTTTGGCTTATTGATCGAATAGCATGAAATGCAACAGGAGGTTGCTTACAAATCACTCTTGCGACCCATCCTAATATATTTGTCAAGTGTATGGGACCTGTGCCAAATATTAACGAGGGATATTGAACGTGTACAGCGAGGGACAGCAGGAATGGTAGAGCGTCACGGAGCTGCTAATAGGAATGAACTACTCGACGCTCTAAGAGAGACAAGAACCATTGCAGAACAGCCTATTTACAAAGTTTCAGAAAACATCTTGAAGGAACGTACTACAACATCCTACGTATCACTCCAGTAGGGATCGCGAGCATGTGACTTATTTAAGTGTGCACAGAGGCGTTCAGGTTATCATTCTCCCGTGCTCCTTGCGTGCGTGGAAATGGAAGAGGACCTAATAGCTGCTACAACAGTAAGTACCCTCTGCGATGCACTTCACAGTGATTGGCAGAGTGAGGACTTAGATGTAGGTGTAGTGTTGACCACTTCATGTGCTTTTCTTTTCACGAACGGGGTGGGGGGAACACCACAGTATGTTTCTGTCTGAAAGCAGTCGTATCTCTCGCAAGATACCTTCATTGCCCCTATGGGAGACTCGCGACGATGACACTGTGGTCCTGGAATGCCGGTTCTCTAAATTTTATCGGTTTTCTGGCCTTTTCCATCCGCGCACCGAACTAGCGAATTTAGCAGCGTACATACGTCTCTCCTGGCTGCGACGTTACCTCTCACTGATATTCTTGCTGAACAGCTTCTCGAACCAGCATCCTGTACGAGCAAATCAATTGCGACTTTGCCTGTGGTTACTCGTATCTTAGGTTCAGTGGGCTATGCACGGCTCTGTTTACAAAAGAAATGCCCTATAATGTAGGGCTCGAGCCGCACACATCTGCTGTTATGTCCAGCAACTAACTCGCTGCAAATACCTGCCTGTAGCTGCGATCCTACACTCAAATAGGGCATCCACTGGCTACAACTGCGAATTAATAAAATGCCAAAAAATATTAAATGAAAGTTTAGGTATTCATTAATTACAGACGTTAGATGGAAACGTTTTTATTAATGTAGAAGATGCCACACAATTCTTTTGAACAATGTCATCCAGGAAAGTATATTTAGAATAAGCATTATAATACAGACAGCATAAATCTTACTAAATGCTGTAAAGTCGCGTTGAGGCTGTTACGAGAATAGTGACAGGTTCCCCTAACTAAACAGTCATCCATTTCCTTATAGCAGTACAAGATAATATTCGCAATCTAAAAACAGTTCAGATTTCAGAATGGTAATTTACACAGTAACACACAACAGATATAAAATGGAAACTGATGCTCTGTTTATTCTCAATGCTGTAATGCAATCGGTAGTCCCTTCAGAAGTTAAAGTATTGTAGTGGCCGTCCACGGCCCATAATCAGTCACCTGAAAGACACGTTACCAAAAGCAGATGTGCCTTCTTCCCAAGCTGAAGTGTCTCAGAAGTTAATGTCTTTTAGGGGCCGTTTACCACCCAGAATCGATCACCCAGACAACATAATATCTCACTAGACCACGGAATGGTGGACTTTCTTCACAAACTCGCGTAAAAATGTCTCAGAATTTAAAATCGAACAACTGCCACATGACCCAAAATCTATCGCCTACACAACAGAATACCACACATTACCACAGGTAGGTCTGCCTTCTTCCAGAGCTCGACGTAAGATGTCTAGAATCGCTCCCTTGAGTGCATCACTTAAAATACGTTTGTCTCCAGTTGACTCCAGCAGTGTTTCGCTACTGTTCGATTCTCATTGGCTGAAGGGAAGCCCTACGAAAAATACACTATCCTTATGTTTTACAGACATGATGTGACTCAACTTGACCACTATCTGCACTAAACTAGTATATTGCAACAATATTTAAATAAGAAAAATGATATAAACACGCGGGCACACTTAGACCATTCACAGCAAGTATAAAAAAAGGTTTGTTTACAAATAAATGAGTAGTATTCTTGCGCCAGTGCGCTCATGTTAAAAGGCAACAAAATGTTAAATATTGTTTAAAGAAGTATTTATATCTGCGTGACAGAAGCGGCTTCTTGTACTCTTTCCAGTGTTGGTGTCAGCTGACACCTGCGATTACTTCTTAATTTAAGACTGTTTTCAATAGTAATTGTGATCAACATTTGAATAAAGTTACTGGGACACTAGTAAAATATTCCATAGCTAACTACACGAGTATCACAAGATATGAAGTATTCATGCTGCATTCAGTTGCTGTGTTATTGTGCAGGAGACAATGTTCTGAGAAACATCTGCATAATGAAAAAGACATAAATCGCAATAAATTGATAAATAAATTACATCCAGGCAACAATGACAGCTACAGTACATTAATATCTGAGACATCCTTAGTTGAAATTGCATATAGCATTTAAAAGTAGTTACGTAGTCCTAAAGTTCATTCTGAAAATATTTAATCACTGTATAGTGTTACACGTAAATGTGGCACATTAGCTTGCTAACATGGCACATGAAGTTGCGCCAAATTTGAGATCCTTAACATAACAATATAATAGCTGTGAGAATAGTGTAAGTATCTTTGTGGCGGTGTATGATGCAGCATGTACGTCCTAGGAGATGACATGTATTATTATCATAAATTGACTGGAAGTCTAACACAAGTTATAAAATCACGATATATTAACTAAATGCCGAAATAAAAGCAAAACATATAAATTGAAAGAAATTTTGCTCGTAAAAGTTTTTAGCGCTATTGAGCTCATTTGGCAGCAATTTTTTCACCATTTTATCGTAGCACTTCACTGTCACGTTTTGTGCACAGCGCACGGTCGGTGTTTTTGTGTCAAAATTTAGGCCGTTTGAAGTCCCGCCGCCTCTGCAGAAACTCCAGACTCCATGGGCCACGCACTGCACTGAAACGTGCAGCCATACGCAGCAATCTCCCGTGCTGAACGGAAATAGCTGTCACAAGACGACTGTTGGGTGGCCATACCATTTCCCGAACCACCGTAGTTCAGGCACTGAACGCCGTCCCCAGTGGAATCGATACATTCACAAACAGGATAGTAACGCTAAAACTAATTTATAGCTTTGGCAAAAATACATTCGATTAAGTTCGACATTTCTAGCACTCTCTACAGTTTCCAGTAGAAAACATTTCTTTCCTGACAGGAAATTTGTCCGACACCATAAGTCAGCTAACTTTTAATTATTTCTCACCATTTTTCCACATGTAATCAGTTCACACACACACACACACACACACACACACACACACACACACACACACAAAAATCCCATATCGACCAGCTTCCGTATTTCAGACTTGCTCCGTTTATGAACTCCTACTCAAGCTGCGTTCGTCTTACTAAAGAATTTGTTCAGGAAACAACTTTCAGACACTTCCTAGGCAGCACATGAAACCCTCATTAAATTAGCTCATTATCGTGGGTTGCCCCCAAGATTACATGTCACGAACTTCATTTTTGGCTCTTCCAATATTCCTCGCAAAAATCCATCGCCATAAGCAGTGACAAAATCAGCTGGATGGTATTTTCCACGATTTACAAACCACTTACGTGTTCCATGTGTTAATTCAGAAACGACAATTACAGTGGCAGCCTTAATCGCTGCCAAAGAATTTAATTCCGCCCGTGCGTCTGTAATCTGCTGATCTCACTATGTAGCTTCGGTATTAGTACCTGATTCCACTTGTTGTCTACTTTTCACCACCTCTTCTTCACACACTGCCACTCTACGTGACAAAATATTAACAGACTTAGTGGTCACTTCCTCAAGCGCATTTTCCGTCAGCACACAGTTCTTAACATCATCACCCAGCTCGTCCTGTACCTTTTCCAAATTTTCCAGGAAATCTTTTTCCACAGTGTCGACTCTGATGCAAAATTAGGCGTTATACAGACACACGGACAATTTCTGAGGAGGTTGGCCTAGTTAACACCAATCATCGATTCAATATCTGATTTGATCATTCCTATCTCAGCTTTGACACTTTGTACGTTTGTCTCTACAGCCTCAATTTTTAACCTTAACACTGTTTATACTGAACTCAAATCATCTTTTACACAACTTGCCTCCGCTTTTACTGAACATAGCTCAGCATCCAATCCCCAGCATAATTTGAATTAAGTGTGATGATATATTGTCGCAAAGCTCACTTCTCCCCTCTATTTTGGTCTATCTGTCCATTCAGTAAGTTCCCTTTCGACACTATTACGGTCGGAGTTAGAACTAAATGGTCCACAACAATTACGTGAACTACTCAGACAGGGTGGATGCCCATTCTTTGTAGGCTCCATCACCGACGATGACCCTGCAGTTTCACACATAACACTATCAGCACATGTACTTAACCCGCCGGTCGTGCTGGCTGCTAGTGTTGAACTGCTGTTGCCGAAAGTGTAGATGCAGCCGCTGCCGTTGCCGAAGTTGATGAACTAAAGGTCGTCTCTGGCAGCCCCCACCGCCGCTGGCTGCAGCAGGCTGGTGGAACTCTGCAGCTCCCTCCACTGCTTCATACTCTTTATTGAAGTTCCGCGCCTGGCTCCCGCACACTTAATTACTGCTATCTATTGTCAGCACGCAACTGCTGCAAAGGCCTTTGCTTGGGGGGGGGGGGGGGGGGGGGGGTTCCAACATAACTCCCTACCCATACAATAAATTTGGGACCTAGATCACAGAATGCTATTTTGTTAAAAACTGCTATTTTTTTAAAAACTGCCATTTTAAGCTCGTGGCTACGTATAAAATATAGGCTGCCTTTTACATGGAAGATAACAGCCACCAGCCACTTTTTACAATGCTATCTTCTATGTAAGAGTCTACTTTTATGTAGATCACAGAATATTGTGACGTGTCAGAATTACAACTGCAATTATAAAGGGATTAGATTCAACCCTGGACGAACGACCAAATGAGACGTTACCACACTGATATTTTTGCTGAGGACTCCTATGCAAGGAAACGACGGGCGGCTTTACGTGCAGCTACTCACACTTCAGGTAACTGGGGAATGCAAGGCTCCGTTTAAAGAAGGGTGGTTGGATAATACCGTAGAGTCGAGCCGCATACGTCTGCTTTTGCGTCCAATAGCAAACTCGCTCTAAGTACGGTAATAGCCTGCGACAATCTAATCTGCCAGGAAGTTGCACTTCAGCGCACAACCCGCTGCAGAGGGCAAATTTCATTCTGGAATCGTCCCCTACCTTTGGCTAAACCATGTCTCCATAATATCCTTTCTTCCGACACAGAGCCACCCGCCTGGACCGGATTGCGATGCGGCATTCGCCGCTCCACCTGCCTAATCAGTAGGCCAGACGACTGCAGATGAATGTTTAGCGGAGTGGTGCATCATACGGTAATACATTCCACCCATCCCTGGATACTGTCACAGTGTACAAACGCAGCGAGTTGGCTGTGAAGCGTCCAGTCTGCCCTACAAAGCAACCATCGAGGCGGATGTCTTTCAGTCATCACTCCGTCTGGCAGGTGACTTCGGTCCAAATCATCGACCACTTCCCTTTGAGCGGTGTGTGTGAGGGCTGGAGAGCATGCTGAGGGATATCTACGGCAGTGAACGTCCCAGACGGAGTGCAGAAGAGCATGTTCCACCCCACAGTCGACAGACATGCATGTAAGGACAAGAGAAGGCTCTATCCCCGGGGCAGGAAGTTGCAGAGCCCCAAAGTACGCTATGTGCACTAAAATCGCCACACAAGATGAAGGGGTGGGGGAGCTCAGTTCGGAGGTCATGGAGAGCTTCTTTGTCGAGAACCTCATGTGGGGGCAGGTAAAGTGAACATATTGTCCACGAAAGACACACGTGGACTGACACAGTGACTGATTACGGGCCTGTTGGGGGCGGGGAGAAACGGGGAGTGGCAGGTATTGTTGGCGGGAATAGCCACTCCTCCTTTAGCTCTCTCTCCACTGACGTCGTCCTCCTTCTGAAGAATGTAGCCACGTAGATCAGGAGCGTCACAGTATTTAACATGTATCTCTTGAAGAGAGAGACTCATTGGCCTAACTATTGGAGTTAATAGACATAGTTCCTCCTCATGTGTCCTGAAACAGTGCACGTTCCACTAATGGTGAGGTTTTTTTTTACTATGACGTTCCTCTTCTCATTGCTACGTTGTGGCTATACTACAACGGAGGAGTGGATCAGTTGAGGGACTCGCTATTTCCTTCAGCAAACGTCAACGTCGATACCGGCGATGGTACTGTCATTGTCAGATCCACCATACAGCAACAATGTCACACGGTCCGATGGCTTTGGAGCGGATCGCTTTGGCTAGTCAGCCTTCGTTCATAGCTTGGGTTTTGCGGATGGCGGCGAGGCCAATGTGACAAACACTCTGTTGGATCTCTTCCCATGTATGACATATGGCTTGTCTATGCTGACATTACGTTTGGCAATTTTCAATGTTTCAGTGACATGAAGATGGCAATGCGGGACCAGCGGCGCAGACTGGCAGCTGCATTTACAGGTAGATGTCCCTGCTCAACTGACATAGCGTCAGTGCTAACACTAACTTCTTGCACTGGCTGCTTCAACATCGAGGCAAAATACTTGAAAAAACTTGGTGACTGAGTGGCCTTAAATTTCTTTTTTGCGTCAGAATATGAGACGCACTGTGTACAGTCCCTGCTCCAAATCACATGGACCTAGAAGCAGCTAACACAGCCAGATGGTGAAGTGCATTGAAAACCTGTGGCTTTGGCGCCACATCTGTCACATACAGCCCGACCGTTACAATCCACAGTAGTGTGACCAAAGCTTTGGCAGCTGAAGAAGTGCATTGAATTTGGGACATAAGGTTGGACCTTAAGGCACAGAAAACGTGCTGCAATATACTCGGGCAACTTTGGCAGATTGAATGTCAGGATAAACGACACTGACTTTTGAAGCTCACCATCAATCCTTTTCCTTGCTAATTTCTTGTCTATCCATATCTATGAAGTCCTGACGTGGTACAGCAACTTAAAGACTGTTTAGTGCAGTCTGCATCTCGCCGTTGACAGGATATTCCCCAAGTAGCTTGGCATTCAACAGCTTCTGTACAGGATGAGATTTTCACTCTGCAGCGGAGTGTGCGGTGATATGAATCTTCCTGGCAGATTAAAACTGTGTGCCGGACCGAGACTCGAACTCGGGACCTTTGCCTTTCGCGGGCAAGTGCTCTACCAACTGCGCTACCCAAGCACGACTCACGCCCCGTCCTCACAGCCTTACTTCCGCCAGTACCTCGCCTCCTACCTTCCAAACTTTACAGAAGCTCTCCTCCGAACCTTGCAGAACTAGCACTCCTGGGTGCACTTCCTCCCTCCACCCCCCGCCCCTCCAGCTGCCTGTCGGAAGACTTCTTTCAGGAGTGCTAGTTCTGCATGGTTCGCAGGAGAGCTTCTGTAATGTTTGGAAGGTAGGAGGCGAGGTACTGGCAGAAGTAAAGCTGTGAGGACGGGGCGTGAGTCGTGCTTGCGTAGCTCAGTTGGTAGAGCACTTGCCAGCGAAAGGCAAAGGTCGCGAATTCGAGTCTCGGTCCGGCACACGGTTTTAATCTGCCAGGAAGTTTCAGCTTCAGTACAGCTTTGTACTTGGGGAGCCATCGTAGTCTCCAGCAGAAGAACACCAATATCCAACCTCTCGATAGATCTGAGTCGCTCTGCAAGTCCCTCAAGAGCATTATGTATCTAAAGTGGCAACAGGTTTTCAAAAGAACCATGCACACGTTTCGTGACAAGAACTCACATACCACACTTTAAATACTGTCCGTGACTTTCAGAAATGACACAGATGGACTATCCACACGAGTCTTCTTAGGATTTTGGGTGTTCATACTGTCCAACTACTCATCCGGGTTGCTGGGAGTAGAAACATTTATGTTTCATGGTGTTCTCACAGGCAGCTGGAGGGGCGGGAGGTGGAGGGAGGAAGTGCACCCAGACAGAGCCCCACTTGCCTCGGTAGGCCATATACATCTGAGGTTCGGCAGGTTGCACAGAGGTTGCCCACTAGTCACAGTTCTTCCTCAAGAAACATGCATCTCATCAGCAGACAGCACGTCTAGAGACTGAGTGGTTTTTTGTAGAGGTTTTACCTCCCTCATGGTCCGGGCAGTTAAGCCAATATTCCCAGTTCCTGGGATACCCAATGTTCCACTTCTGCTCTGTAGGCCACAAGCAAAACCACACATTGGGGGGTCCTACACCCGGAGCAAGAAGCC
Organism: Schistocerca piceifrons; assembly: GCF_021461385.2. NCBI lineage: Eukaryota > Metazoa > Arthropoda > Insecta > Orthoptera > Acrididae > Schistocerca > Schistocerca piceifrons. Next base: position 3,092,684 of record NW_025728467.1, on the reverse strand, counting down.
ATGCGTCAAAGGGCTGTGACCTATGTGAAGACGAGTAAGGAGGAACTCGTGCAATATCCATGTGTGAGCTTTGCTTCCTTCTCCATCATTTACTGCTGGAGGAGGGTGTCATGGATATCCTGAACTACTTTATCAGCTGGATACAAGCGTTGCAGAGACTTAAGAGCACCCAGGGAATTGGAAGAGATGGGGAATGTAGCAGGCACGGCGTCTGCTCCAGCGCTCTCGAGATCGCATCAAATACAATGAGCTCTGCAGGCGTCCATACCTGGAGGACACGATCTGGGAAAACATCAGAGCGACCAACGGAGACCTCTGTTTGGACCCGCCTTTGGAGACCGCTACATAGCTGTGGTGCCCATTTAAATGTAGTAAAATATCGCTGCACTAACTCTAAAATTACTCAGCCTCTGCAGTAACCTGGGTGATGGTCAGTTAAAAACCCAGATGTGAGAGTGTACATGTCTCGTACCAAGAGATTGCAGAACATATTTTGCATGGACCCCAAATGCCTCATTGCCCATGGACGATTTATTCAGAAGTGTTCCCCAGCAAATCATACCATTACTCATCCAGCTATGGAAGTGGGAGTAGTGAGGAGCTGACACGCCTGACGCATCATGAGAATAAGCCACCAGATGGTACGACGCAGTTCACAGCCTCAGCACAGAGACTGGGTTTGGGCCTGGTCCAGTAGGAGCCTGTGGCTGCATGATGTACAGCTTCAGTTATCTTCAGGCATGGAGACCTTGTCAACTCATTTCAGTTCCTCCTTGGGAATGTCAGATCCCTGCAAGTCACAACAAATTTGTAGTAGTTCAAGATGATATGCAGTACAATTTCTAGTGCATACTCTCTTGGGCATCTAGATTTTTTCTAGTTAGGTTCTCCATGGGAATTACAAGTTCCGACCACCCACTAACAGTGTCCCAATAGAAAAGCGCTTTATTGACTTAAAAGAGCCACAGTTTCCCTCTTAAACCCCTTTGGATACAGAAGGGTGAAATCATCTTAGAACTACCCTCTTTGCGCTTGACTATTAAAAACGAGTGAATGATGGCTGCTCAGTGTCCAAGAAATGACAACGTTACTGTAGCAAGAAGCAGCTCCACAACCGATCACTGCTCCCAAGTTTCGACAATTTAACAGTAACGAATTACGCTGGCCAGAATATGGCGCCCAACTCAAAGCAGGCAAGCAAGCAAGCTGCACACCCTACGACGTTAACGGTATGACGTGCATTCATTTCTTTTTTATCGATGGTCAGAGCCGATATGTACCTCATATGGGTCAACTTATTTCCCGACTCTGGGCCGGAAGCTGTTAATTGCGAGGAACTCTTTCATCTCAACCAAGATTATGAATCACAAATTAATGTTGCTGCAGAGAGAATTAAATTTTTTCGTTTTAAGAAGCACCCTAAACAGTCTTTCGCTGAACGCCTTGAACCAAGTTAAGGAAGGGCGGAAGGTTCTGAATGGCATACTACTGTTCAAGACAATGTGCAACCACGACTTGGGCCTCTCCCTCAGGCTATGTATGAGCAGGTTGCTCACGAACTACAGCGATGGAGAGTGGCTGGAATGGTACAACCCATTTCAGGACCTCGGTGGCTATCACCCTTGGTGGTATTAAACATTTATATGGTCACTCTGCAATTCACACTTATGTGACTGGCAGAGGGTTCATCGAACCATTTTCATACTACTTCTCTACCATTCCACTCTTGAATGGCGCGTGGGAAAAAGGAACAGCTAAATCTTTCCGTCAGAGCTCCGATTTCTCTTATTTTATTATCATTTCCCCCTACGTAGGTGAGAGTCAACAAAATAATTTCGCATTCGGAAGAGAAAGTTGGTGATTGAAATTTCGTAAATAGATCTCGCCGCAAAGGAAACCGCCTTTATTTCAGTGACTGCCACCCCAAATCGCGCATCATATCAGTGAGACTCTCACCCCTATTGCGCGGTAACACGAAACGAGCTGCCCTTCTTTGCACTTCTTCAATGTCCTCCGTCAATCCTACCTGGTAAGGATCCCATACCGCGCAGCAATATTCCAGCAGAGGACGGTCAAGTGTAATGTATGATTCTTGAGTTTCTCCCGGCGTATTTGATAATCAAAATATCCACGGGTATGCTGCCGGTCTATAGTGTCCAACGGGCACAATATTTCGGCGATCATACATGTCGCCATCATCAGGTGAACTGACGGACTGAGTTCCTGTGAACGTGCCGGCACGGAGATCCGTACGCTATGGCTGCTCAGAGGGAACTGGGTTCGGTCGCGGCGGCGGCGGCCGATTTGAATACCCTCCGCCCGCGGCGCGCTCCCTCCGCCGTCCGCGCCCCGCACCACGGTCGCGCGGTGGAACAGATTGCGACGGCGTCTGAGATGACGTCGGTGTGATGGCTCTGTCCGCCGTGGTCGTCACAACTATACGTTTGCTCGATTTACTCTTGATTAACCTAATCGCTGGTTCCCAAGCCTTGCTAAGATTATAGCCACAGTCACGGTTTATGAGGTCGTCATTGGTGCGAATTTCGATGGCTTCTCTAACAACGCTGTCCCAGTATCTCGACGTCTGTACCAGAATCCTCGTGCGGTCATACTCCATGGCGTGATTTTCCGACAAACAATGTTCAGCGACCGCCGACTTGCTCGGATACATCAGTCGAGTGTGCCTCTGGTGTTCACGGCATCGATCCTCGACGGTACGCATCGTCTGACCAATATACGACTTGCCACATTGACACGGAATCTGGTACACGCCGGCCTTCCTCAAACCGAGGTCATCTTTGGCGCTCCCTCCAGTGCACGAGTTTTATTTGGAGGACAAAACACAGTTCCGACCCGATGTTTCTTCAGAATGCGGGCGATTTTCCCCGAGAGTGCGCCTGTGTATGGAATAAATGCAGTGCCTACCTCCTCCCTCGTGACTTCATCCATCTCAACAGGTTGTGCTGCAGTGGTTGGGCGGAGAACACGTTGAATCTGCCACTCTGAGTACCCATTTTTTCGAAATACAGTTCTCAGATGTTCCAATTCCTGGGGTAGACTCTCTGCGTCAGAGATAGTGCGCGCCCTATGTACTAGAGTTTTAAGTACCCCATTCCTCTGTGAAGGGTGGTGGCAGCTGTCTGCGTGCAAATACAGATCAGTGTGCGTAGTCTTCAGATACACCCGATGACCTAGGGTGCCGTCAGCCCTTCTCTTGACCAAGACGTCAAGGAAAGGTAATTTACCCTCTGTTTCAGTCTCCATAGTGAATTTGATGTTGGGGTGTATGGAGTTTAGATGTGTAAGGAAGTCAAGGAGTTTATCCACACCTGATGATGGCGACATGTACGATCGCCGAAATATTGTGCCCGTAGGACACTATAGACCGGCAGCATACCCGTGGATATTTTGAGTAAGTGTAATGTAGGCTGTCTCTTTAGTGGGTTTGTCGCATCTTCTAAGTGTTCTGTCAACAAAGCGCAGTCTTTGTTTCGCCTTCCCCACTGTGTTATCTATGTGGTCCTTCCAATTTAAGTTGCTCATAATAGTAATGCCTAGGTATTTAGTCGAATTGACAGCCCTTTTGTTTGTGCGATCTATCGTGTACCCAAATTTTGTCGGACTTCTTTTACTACCCATGTGGATGACCTCGCACTTTCCTTTGTTTAGTGCCAATTGCCGCTTTTCGCGCCATACAGAAATTCTCTCTAGATCATTTTGTATTTGGAATTGATCGTCTGATGATTTTACTAGACCGTAAATTACAGCGTCATCTGCAAACAATCTAAGGAGGCTGCTCTGATTATTAGATAAAAAAAGCCTTAAGGAAGTTTACGCCCATGTGCTGCTTTTAATAAGCCCACAAACCGGAGAAATTTATGGATAGACTGGGACAGGAGACATTCATTTCGAAGACTGACTGGTAACTGTAAGTATGCCTCACATCACTCGACGTGCAGTTTAATCAATATTTTGTGATCAACTCCTCACCTTGGTTTGTCCCAATTTCAAACACTACTGTAGAAAGTGCTTCAGGTCTGGGTATATTTCATTGGCTCCTGAAACAATTGAAAACCAAAACACCGCTCATATGTTGTTGTCAAGCACTGTATGCCTGCTGGTCATTTACCAGATGTAGAAAGTTTATATCAAGTACTTGCTACCACTAGCTTGAAGAGTATTAAGAAAAAGTCAACGAAGAACTTTAATACTTACACCATAAATGCGCAGTCCTAAATATTCGCTCTGCTTATTCAGTCTTACCTGTGATTAAAGGTCTGCTGGCGCCCCAAAACATAATTTATCCAGACACCTGTAGCTTATTGTCATGTTTGTTGAACTGTTTTGGAAACACTGTGCAAATGGCTGCACCGCTGAACCGTCTGTGACGGAAATCCCGTTGTGTGGGCCCAAGAATATGAGGTCGTATTTCAGCAGTTACAAGACGCATTGTTAAGTGGTCGCCGTTTGATTCAGTTTCATCCTACTAAGAAGTGGGTGCATCTTGGTACGGGATTGGAGCTGTGCCCTCCCACACAATGGATCCGTCTGTCGAAACCATTGCTTTTGGCTCAAAAACTCTCAACAAAGCGGAGTGCAATTACAATATGAATAAGAGTCACTCGACATTATCTATGATGTTCTCAAGTTCCACCAATACTTTTATGTTCAGAAGTTCTATCTGATTATAGATCACCTGCCTTTAATGCTTTGTTCAGTACTTCCAGGTCTGTCTCAAAACAGATAGCGCAAAAATTGGTACTGTGGACACTGTTACTGTCAAATTATGAATACAAGTTGTTGTACAGGACCACTGCACAACACTCGAATGCTGATTCCTTGTCTCGGTTACAGGTTAGTACCGACACTGGGTTTGAGGCACAGTGTTATCACACTGATACTCAAGATTAGGAAATTCTTCAATTTTTTCCACTTGACTTTAGGGGTATTGCTGGACTAACAGTTGCAGACATAGCTCTTCAGTTAGTTTTCCAGTAAGTACAACATTGTGATCCATAGTCTGAAAGAAATTCCCCACCCAATGGCGCGCCACTACTTTTTGCATTGTCACTCGGTATTCGTGCGGTCTGGTGTTCTGCTGCTGCACACAGAGAATGAGGATGCACAGGTTGTGATTCTTCACTCCCTCCGGTGGCGAGTTTTGTCACTGTTGCATCAAAGTGATTGGAAGGTTGTTCGCACACAGTAACTTGCCCACCGTGATTGTACTAGGCAGGTTATTGACACCCAAATTCAGGAAGTTATCTCTCGCTGTAGCGTGTGTGCGTGCGTGCGTGCGTGTGCTCTCGCGACGAGAATCAGTCTACGTCTCCGCTACGCCACGACCGTTGCGACAGTGGCGACGTGTCCACAGTGATTTTCCGGGTCCATTCTCGAACACGGAACCGTTGTTTGTGACAGACGCATACACTAAATTCCCTAGCGTTGTCACCATGTCGTCCACACCGAAGTTCTTTCTGAGGTCCTCGTCTCTGACAATGGAACGCAGTTCACGTCTGCCAGTTTTCAACAGTTCTGTGCTGCTAACGGCATCCACCACGTAACTACTGCTGCGTTTCACTGTCAGTCTAATGGTGAAACTGAATTGTTCTTTGGAAGGCTTAAATGTCACACGGAGGAACTCCTGTCCTCCCACCTATTGGAGTGAGTGTTAAAGGTTTTCCTTTGCGAAATGAGGGGAAATCACCGGCGTAATTATTACACGATCACCACCATACTTTTTTAGCATCTCCTGTGACCAGTTTGGAAACATTTCGTTCCGGCAGTCAGACTAAGTCGAGCCACAGGACGAGTTTTTGGAAAGAAACAGCGTCGGTAGCACAGTGGCATTAAATAATATTCTGGGGATGGTCCGAGACTCGTTAAAGTTCCTCTAGGCTGCACCAGCATCTGCGAAAGTAGATGCTGATCCCGTACGTCAGAGGTTCCACCGCAAAATAATGGCCCACAGACGCAGCCCGCCGCTGAAGTCCGCAACAGTAGTCTTCTCCGCCCTTCCACCAGTCGCCGTTCAGGACGGTGGAGGTGGAGGAGGAGAGGCGGACGGCGGGCCACCTCTGTCGCCCGTCCTGAAGCCCGAGCCGATCTCTGCGGAGGCGCCATCCCCAGACAGCCATCACGGCACCTCCTGCGGCCAGCCCGACCGCCAGCATCAGGGTTGGTGGTGGTGGAGGGGGGGGGGGGGGGTTGCACGCTGTGCCCAGTTTTTCGGCTGCTGTCCCCAGTCACTCGCGGGTAGTTACCGGGGTGCTGACAGGGTGCTGTCATCGTCTGTCATTACACTTCCTGCCTTCTCAACTATATTCGAATTCGGGCATCCACCCCGCCATTCACGTGACACAGCACTACAAGACGGTGGTGCACAGGTCTGTGGGGCAGGAGTGTGCTGCGGGACCACGTTCTTCGGCCGACACCAAAGTTGGTACCACGCAGCGGCGAACCAGACGCAGCGGCGAACCAGACGCAGCGGCGAACCAGAGGCGTCGGTGCAGACACACCCTCGAGAGGCTCCACACCCCACCGCAGCCAGGGCATTCGTGCGCCGCTCAGCCCAGTCTACAGTCGTCGCTTACGACGACAGCGTCGTGTTGCGTCGGATCCAACAGCACGAGCTGTATTACAACCCGCAAGTGTATTGAAATTGGCAGTCACCTGTACACTGAGAGATTTTCACTGTGTCCTGTCTCAAGCGACAAGTCAGTGCTCAGCGATAGTAACAAATACACGTGATATTCCTATGGACAAGGACTGAAATACTTAAATTTCGTATGTATTGTATTATCCACTCGAACTCTTCCAGAAGTAAACCTACGACTAAATACGGTGCTGACGAGTGTTATTTCGTTCGTCACTACATGTACAGAAACAGTTAATATTAGAAGCTAGTTTGAGCGGAGGGAGGTGTGCCCCCGTTGCCTAGAGTGGATATATGGAAATCAGCCCTGAAACCGGACTAACAGCCCGCACACCCTCTCCGAAGTCCCCAAAATCGTGGTGGGAGCTTACCGTTCGGCGTTGACTGCGCCCGACCCACATTAATGCAATTCCTCAGGTACACCCAACCACCAATCTTGTATTGGTTCAGCCGTCTCCCTTTGTCGCAAGCAGTCACACTTGTCATGTCCCTTCACATGACGTCAAAACCAACACCCGTAAGACTTGTGTCCCTTTGTCATGAACTGTACTCCCTGGAGATTCATTTTCTCTGCACTGCTCCCCTTACCGTAGTCCCTCAATACCATTCGCTAATTTCGCGAATCACTGAGCTTACAAGGTAGTCGCACGAACATCACCCCCGTTCTATCGTCAGGTTCAATGCTTTCCATAATACGAGCAACCATCTCGCTCTCCGTGTCCTGGGTATACAAAGTGCGGCACAGCGGCGCGGACCTGGTTAATTGCCCGCGTCCGTAACGTGACTCAGTTATGTTTTTCACAGCTTGCGCAGGTGTAACTTAACAGCTGGTGGGTGTCTTTCAACGACTCCCCTTCACCACATCCATCACTATCCTACTTGCCCAACTACTCTTAGAACGTGGATACATTAAATTGCGTGCCATAGAAATTTTACAGTTAAACATTCTTTTGTTTAGACAACCACAACACATCACAAAGACATTTGACCATATCAGATATGCAATCACTAGAGAAATACTTATAATAAAATGTTGCCGTTCTGGAGTGAGGAATCCCAGAGAGCTGTGTCTGTAACTCTATGGCTACCTTGCTGATAACTCCCCTTATGTATCTTGCATCACATCATCTTCAACGACGTTGTTTCAGTCAGCACGACACTAGCATTGAAAACATTGATGGGCCCACCGGTAATTTCCAAGAATGATTGCCTATCTAAGTCACGAGGTCTAAACGATACATATCGTACGTCCGATTGTAAATCGTTCACGAGACTCTGGTGGCGGGCGTTATGATCAATTATTTGTGATCGTCATTTTTATCAGTTTCGGTCGTTCCTTTAGATGTTCTAAATTATACACGTCGGTGAATTATTTGTGATTTGCTTGGGAAACCCGGACGATTCCTGTCTATAGTGAGTGTGATGTCTGGTGTTCTTGACGTTCCTTCGGCGTATTCTCTCACATGGAAAAATATAATTCCATGCTTATCCAGCGTAGACAATTGTTTGACTTTTTGTCGCATATTGACTTTTTGTCGCATATATGGAGTACTACCGGAGGAGGAAAGCGGGGCCTGTGTAGACTGTGGTGTTGCGAAGTGTGTAAATCTTCGTAAGAGGAGTTTCGAAGCTGAAATACCGTTACGATTTCATTGCAGACAGTGCGGAAAACGAACGAGTATCAGGAAGAATATGTGGTTTGACTCTTCCAAATTATCCATCCAGACCAGCGTAATTCTTCTATCTTGCTGGATTCGAGACTACACCTTGCAAGCAACAGCATCCGATACTGACTTATCTGCTAATACTGTGTGTGACTATTTCGGGTTTTGCAGAGAAGTGTGTTACGTGGTAGTTACAAACGACAGTGTACCATTTGGTGGACCGCGCAAAGTTGTGGAAGTGGACGAATCTCATATGGCTAGAAAGAAGAACCAGAGAGGATGACCTTCAAAGAGTGAAATCGATCATATTTTGGTATTCGGTGCAATAGGAAGAGTGTCCCGGAAGTGTTTCATTGTGAGAATATTGTCCAGAGACAAGGCCACCTTAGTGGGTCTGATAAAGCACTTCATACTGCCTGGTACTTACGTCATTACAGACGGGTTTCAGTCCAACAAGACTCTGAAAGCTGAAGGATTGGACCACGAGTTCGTGAACCACTCTGCAGAGTTCCTGTCTTCGGATGACCCCAGAATGCACACGCAGAACATCGAGCAGCTATGGAAATCTGAAGCCTTCCATTAAAAGAGAAGGGCGTCCAGGACAAAGAGACGAACTGTACTTGTTTCAGTACCTCTATTACCACAACTTGCGTTTGCAGGGAAAAGTTAACGCATGTGACACTCGGCCGATATTCTTGCGTGATATTGGCAGAGTTTACCCTGGATATGGCAAAAAGAAAATTGTCCCTGTAGCGTACACATCACATGGACTGTCACGACTACACCGACTATGAGGAAGGTAAGTCGTCTCCTTTGTAATTACAAGTACTTTTGGAACGCTCTTCTTTTGTTGTTGCTGTAGTGACCACTGTAAGCACACTCATAACGCCCGCCACCAGGGTCGCATAATCGATTTATAATCGCGCGTTCGATATGTATCGTTTAGACCCCGTGACTTCGATATGCAATCGTTCTTGGAGTTTACCTGCCCGCCTCTTCTCCAACTCACTTTACTCCACAACCGTCTCATCCCTAACAACTCCTAAGAAATCACTAATCCTATTCATGTAATGAGCAACTTTAACTTATAGTCTATGTATCGTTTGTCGACCCGGCCTCGCGAAGGTAATTCACACTGCGACAACTGTACAAGTTCCAGCTCCGGGACGACCGAACTAACAACACAGACAATACTACGCACGTACTTGCGCTGCTGTCCAGTTTACGGCACCGGCTTGCCCAGAACGTGCTGCTGCTGCTGCTGCTGGGACAGCCACTCCGTTGCGCCCGCCCGAAGCCGACCACGCATCGACGCTTAGGAAGCCATGTCTTCTTTTCGAAGCCAATGCACACCCAAAACGTCCCTCGCCGTCATGGCCGGAAAAGCTCACAGGGAATCTGTAATTTACATCTTAAGGCTATCAGAAGATTATAACCAAAGTGCACCCGAATTTCCTTTTGCCATCAGTGCACTTTCTCTTGTTAAGGTCTTCAGTTGCAACACTAATTTGGTTCAGCTCCGCAGGCTAGTCCGTTCTGTGCGGATCTCTTTATCTCTTAATCTCTGCGTGACCACAGAAAGCCACATCCTTTTGACACTGCTTACTGCCTTCAAGCACTGTTCTGCCTCTATGACGATTATTTGGTAAGGAAGGTAAGCGTTCGAGAGTACAGTGGAACGTGGCTATAACAACATTCAAAGAGTAACTCCTCGTTACATATCTGGCCTTTTTGAATCAAAAATGTATTCGAACTGATCATGAACAATTCCCATATTTCATACAGAATCACAAATTCCCGCATTAAAGCAGAGAAAATTAAATAAAAGGACAACAACAACCAATAGAATAGAGTATTATACGGACAGTAGCAAGGGGCTTTATTCAAAGAGTTCTAATGAACGTCCCTATTATTTCATAAGTATGATATAAACACAACGCACGTATTGTTAACGTCTCTTGCGTCGTTGGGAGCCGGGCAAATTAAAGAAATTTACTTTTGACTTTCGATTATAGATTCTGCTTGGACAATTATTATCAGGCGTAAGTATGACCGTTCATCGTAGTGAATCATATCAAAGAAAGTGTGTTAATAAAAACAGAGTTAAGGAAAAACTATAGTATCCTACGATATCGAACAGAGTATCACGAGAAGTGAACCGCATATTGGATTTTCTCTGGACAACAGTAACAATAATAAATTATTCAACATTGATATTAAAAGAAATAGTTTCCAACGGGAAAAATATCGTGCTGGGTTAAATGAACCCTGTGATCTTTGAAGGAATTAATTCGGTGTACAGGGACTATGCAAATCAGATCATTCTGAAACCGAATAGGGCTCCTGATAACGGTTAATGAGCATCTTTGGCAGCAACCGCCAAACAACGCAGCCAACCGATGATGTTAATTTGAATTTAAACTTATTGATCATCAAATATTGACTAAAATGTGTCGCCTCGGTTTCATGTTCTCGACAAGGCGAAGAATACTGGCTGGGCACAGAAAAAGGACATTACGTAGAAGTGCCAGCAGGCAGCAATAGGAAGCGTCAAAAAGGACCTGTAATAAACGAGTGTCGTTGTAACCGAGATTCGTATTTTCAGTCTACTCTGGTGACAAATGGTAATGAACAAATTTATTCAAGCCTTGTTTTATTTTACATACAGTATTCACTCTTAGACTGACCGTTTTGGTTAGTGTTACAGTCAATCATCCAGGCTGTTGCCCCTGCAACTACTGAAAAGGCTGCTGCCCCTCTTCAGGAACCACACGTTTTTACTAATGTATTTACTCCTTTGACTAGTTACAGGTGAAATCCTTAGGTAGTACACAAGGAATCAACAGAAAGTTTTCTGCTTACCTCTCTGAATACGCAGTTCCCGCCAACGCCATTGTAGCCCGCATTAGAGATCAATGCAGGAGTATAGATCTGATGGATTGCACTGAAATTCCTCTCAACAATAGATTCCGCGTCTCTTAGGCGGCCGCACAACGGCAGTCAAGTGCGATACCGCCGCCGGGTGGAATCCCACACACACATTGTGTGCTGCTGATCTGCCCTCCATCCTATGAGCGTGGAGACTGCAGGGCGACACGTCGATCCTGACTTGCAGGTTTTCCATCGCAGTGAGGCCCACGTTCAAGGTGACAGTACAGTGCTTCGCGTTACGCCGTGGCGCCACTCCAGCACTGTTAAGTGAATAGCTTCATCACATTTATTTGTTCATCCGCTAACCAACTACGTATCTCAAGCAAGCGATAATCAGAGTTCAGTGAATCTGATACCGATGTAGAGGAAATTGCATTATTGCTTCTTGACTAGAGTGTTTGTGCGCAAGTCTTGTGAATTACTTTCAGTGCACACATTCTGGGGAACACTGGACAGAGGTAAAATATAATCAATCGAGCCCGATTTGTTGTTTGAACTATCTGACAGAGCACGTGTAAATCGTCCAAATTCGAATCGATTACTTTTGCTTATAAACAATTCACGACACATTTTGTCAAATTCATTGAACGTCTGAGATTAGTAAAATTTTTTATGATCTCTTTCATCTACATCTACATTGATACTCCGCAAGCCACCCAACGGTGTGTGGCGGAGGGCACTTTACGTGCCACTGTCATTACCTCCCTTTCCTGTTCCAGTCGCGTATGGTTCGCGGGAAGAACGACTGTCTGAAAGCCTCCGTGCGCGCTCTAATCTCTCTAATTTTACATTCGTGATCTCCTCGGGAAGTATAAGTAGGGGGAAGCAATATATTCGATACCTCATCCAGAAACGCACCCTCTCGAAACCTGGCGAGCAAGCTACACCGCGATGCAGAGCGCCTCTCTTGCAGAGTCTGCCACTTGAGCTTATTAAACATCTCCGTAACGCTATCACGGTTACCAAATAACCCAGTGACGAAACGCGCCGCTCTTCTTTGGATCTTCTCTATCTCCTCCGTCAACCCGACCTGGTACGGATCCCACACTGATGAGCAATACTCAAGTATAGGTCGAACGAGTGTTTTGTAAGCCACCTCCTTTGTTGATGGACTACATTTTCTAAGCACTCTCCCAATGAATCTGAACCTGGTACCCGCCTTACCAACAATTAGTTTTATATGAACATTCCACTTCAAATCGTTCCGTACGCATACGCCCAGATATTTTACAGAAGTAACTGCTACCAGTGTTTGTTCCGCTATCATATAATCATACAATAAAGGATCCTTCTTTCTATGTATTCGCAATACATTACATTTGTCTATGTTAAGGGTCAGTTGCCACTCCCTGCACCAAGTGCCTATCCGCTGCAGATCTTCCTGTATTTCGCTACAATTTTCTAATGCAGCAACTTCTCTGTATACTACAGCATCATCCGCGAAAAGCCGCATGGAACTTCCGACACTATCTACTAAGTCATTTATATATATTGTGAAAAGCAATGGTCCCATAACACTCCCCTGTGGCACGCCAGAGGTTACTTTAACGTCTGTAGACGTCTCTCCATTGATAACAACATGCTGTGTTCTGTTTGCTAAAAACTCTTCAATCCAGCCACACAGCTGGTCTGATATTCCGTAGGCTCTTACTTCGTTTATCAGGCGACAGTGCGGAACTGTATCGAACGCCTTCCGGAAGTCAAGAAAAATAGCATCTACCTGGGAGCCTGTATCTAATATTTTCTGGGTCTCATGAACAAATAAGGCGAGTTGGGTCTCACACGATCGCTGTTTCCGGAATCCATGTTGATTCCTACATAGTAGATTCTGGGTTTCCAGAAATGACATGATACGCGAGCAAAAAACATGTTCTAAAATTCTACAAGAGATCGACGTAAGAGATATAGGTCTATAGTTTTGCGCATCTGCTCGACGACCCTTCTTGAAGACTGGGACTATCTGTGCTCTTTTCCAATCATTTGGAACCCTCCGTTCCTCTAGAGACTTGCGGTACACGGCTGTTAGAAGTGGGGCAAGTTCTTTCGCGTACTCTGTGTAGAATCGAATTGGTATCCCGTCAGGTCCAGTGGACTTTCCTCTATTGAGTGATTCCAGTTGCTTTTCTATTCCTTGGACACTTATTTCGATGTCAGCCATTTTTTCGTTTGTGCGAGGATTTAGAGAAGGAACTGCAGTGCGGTCTTCCTCTGTGAAACAGCTTTGGAAAAAGGTGTTTAGTATTTCAGCTTTACGCGTGTCATCCTCTGTTTCAGTGCCATCATCATCCCGTAGTGTCTGGATATGCTGTTTCGAGCCACTTACTGATTTAACGTACGACCAGAACTTCCTAGGATTTTCTGTCAAGTCGGTACATAGAATTTTACTTTCGAATTCAATGAACGCTTCACGCATAGCCCTCCTTACGCTAACTTTGACATCGTTTAGCTTCTGTTTGTCTGAGAGGTTTTGGCTGCGTTTAAACTTGGAGTGGAGCTCTCTTTGCTTTCGCAGTAGCTTCCTAACATTGTTGTTGTACCACGGTGGGTTTTTCCCGTCCCTCACAGTTTTACTCGGCACGTACCTGTCTAAAACGCATTTTACGATTGCCTTGAACTTTTTCCATAAACACTCAACATTGTCAGTGTCGGAACAGAAATTTTCGTTTTGATCTGTTAGGTAGTCTGAAATCTGCCTTCTATTACTCTTGCTAAACAGATAAACCTTCCTCCCTTTTTTTATATTCCTATTAACTTCCATATTCAGGGATGCTGCAACGGCCTTATGATCACTGATTCCCTGTTCTGTACATACAGATTCGAAAAGTTCGGGTCTGTTTGTTATCAGTAGGTCCAATATATTATCTCCACGAGTCGGTTCTCTGTTTAATTGCTCGAGGTAATTTTCGGATAGTGCACTCAGTATAATGTCACTCGATGTAGAAGGAGTAATCTTTAGAAGGAGTGATCTTTCTGGGTGTTGGGGCAATAAGAAATGCTTTTATTCGTAGTGGAGCCAATGTGGTTACTCTTCTTCATATTATAGACTGAGGTGACGGGAGTCCTGGGATAGCGATACACACACATACAGGTGGCGGTAACAGCACGCACACAAAGTATAAATGGTTAGTGCACTGGTAGAGCTATCATCTGTCCTCAGGTGATTCGTGTGGAACGGTCTTCGACGTGATTATTGTTGCATGGCTGGAACTAACAGACTTTGAATGCGGAATGGTAGTGAGGGCTAGATGCATGGGACATTCCGTTCCGGAAATCGTAAGATAATTCAGTACTGCAAGGTCCACATCGTCCAGAGTGAGTCGAGAGTCCCAAATTTCAGGCATTACCTCTCACCGTGGCCAAAGCAGGGTTCGACGGTCTTCACTTAACGACCGACAGCAGCAGCGTTTGCGCAAGTTGTCAGTCGAAACAGACAAGCAACAACAGTTAGGGCAGTGGGGCAAAATTTGGCGTTAACGGGCTACGGCAGCTGACCACCGATGCGTGTGCCTTTGCCAACAGCTCGACATCGCGTGTAGCGCGTCTCCTGGGCTCTTGACCGTATCGGTTGGACGTTTGAGGACTGGAAAACAGTGCCCCGGTCAGATGATTCCCGATTTCAGCTGTAAAGAGGTGATGGTACGGTTCGCGTTTGGCGCAGATCCCTCGAAGCCATGGACTGAAGTTGTCAATAAGGCACTGTGCAAGCTGATGATGGTTCCAAAATGTCGTTGCCTTTGTTTACACGGAACAGACAGGGTTCTGGTTATGTTCGTCTACTTTGAAACCATTTGCAGCCATTCGTGGATTTCATTTTCCCACACATTGATGGAATTTTTACGGATTACAGTGCGCCATTTCACTGGGCCACAGCTAATCGATACTGATTTCAAGAGTATTGTGGGTGGTTAGAGCGAATGTTTCGCCCAACCAGATCGCCCTACATGAATCCCATCGAACATTTAGGGGACATAGTCGAGAGGTCGGTTCGTGCAGAAATCCCGCACCGGAAACATTTTCGCGATTACGCACGGCTACAGAGGCAGCGCGGCTCAATATTTCTACAGGGGACTTCCAACGACGTGTTGAGCCCGTGCCACGTAAAAGTTGCTGCACTGGGGGTCCAACACGATATTAGGAGGTGTCCCACGACTTTTGTCTCCTCAGTGTATACAGGGTGGTCCACTGATCGTGACCGGGCCAAATATCACACAAAATAAGCGTCAGACGAAAAAACTACAAAGAACGAAACTCGTCTAGCTTGAAGGGGGAAACCAGATGGCGCTACGGTTGGACTGCCAGATGGCGCTGCCATAGGTCAAACGGATATCAACTGCGTTTTTTAAAAATAGTAACCCCCATTTTTTACTACATATTCGTGTAGTATGTGGAGATATATGAATGTTTTAGTTGAACCCCTTTTTTCGTTTTGTGATAGATGGCGCTGTGATAGTCACAAACATTGGCTCACAATTTTAGACGAACAGTTGGTAACAGGTAGATTTTTTAAAATTAAAGTACAGAACGTAGGTACGTTTGAACATTTCATTTCGGTTGTTCCAATGTGATCCATGTACCTTTACGATCTTATTATTTCTGAGAACGCATGCTGTTACAGCGTGATTATCTGTAAATACCACATCATTGCAATAAATGCTCAAAATGATGTCCGTCAACCTCTATGCATTTGGCAATACGTGTAACGACATTCCTCTCAACAGCGAGTAGTTCGCCTTCCGTAATGTTCACACATGCATTGATAATCCGCTGACGCATGTTGTCAGGCGTTGTCGGTGGATTATGATAGCAATATACTTCAACTTTCTCCACAGAAAGACATCCGGGGACATCAGATCCGGTGAACGTCCGGGCCATGGCATGGTGCTTCGATGACCAATCCATCTGTCATGAAATATGCTATTCAATACCGCTTCAACCGCACGTGTGCTATGTGCCGGACATCCATCATGTTGGAAGTACATCGTCATTCTGTCATGCAGTGAAACATCTTGTAGCAACATCGGTAGAACATTACCTAGGAAATCAGCATACATTGCACCATTTAGATTGCCATGGATAAAATTGGGGGGAATTATCCTTCCTCCCATAATGCCGCACCATACTTTAACCCACCAAGGTTGCTGATGTTCCACTTGTCGCAGCCATCGTGGATTTTCCGTTGCCCAATAGCGCATATTATGCCGGTTTACGTTATCGCTGTTGGTGAATGATGCTTCGTTGCTAAATAGAAAGCGTGCAAGAAATCTGTCATCGTCCCGTAATTTCTCTTGTGCCCAGTGGCAGAACTGTACACGACGTCGGCCATGCAATTCCTGGTGCACAGAAATATGGTACGGGTGCAATCGTGTCAATGTAACATTCTCAAAACCGACGTTTTTGAGATTGCAGATTCTCGCGCAGTTTGTCTGCTACTGATGTGCGGATTAGCCGCGACAGCAGCTAAAACACCTACTTGAGCATCATCATTTGTTGCAGGTCGTGGTTGACGTTTCACATGTGGCTGAACACTTCCTGTTTCCTTAAATAACGTAACTATCCGGCGAAAGGTCCGGACAGTTGGATGATGTCGTCGAGGATACCGAGCAGCATACACAGCACACGCCCGTTGGGCATTTAGATCACAATAGCCATACATCAACACGATATAGACCTTTTCCGCAATTGGCAAACGGTCCATTTTAATACGGGTAATGTATCACGAAGCAAATACCGTCCGCCCTGGCGGAGTGTTATGTGATACCATGTACTTACACGTTAGTGACTATTACAATGCCATCTATCACAAAGCGAAGAAAGTGGCCCACAAAAACTTTCATATTCCTTTACGTAGTACACAAATATGTAATAAAAAAATGGGGTTCCTATTTAAAAACCGCAATTGATATCCGTTTGACCTATGGCAGCGACATCTAGCTAGAAGAGTTTCGTTCTTTGTAGTTTTTTCGTTTGATGCTTATTTCGTGAGCTATTTGGCCCGGTCACTATCTATGGACCACCCTGTATATACAGGGTGCGGAAAACCGATTAACCCTAAGTGTAGCGCAGAAAGGTAGGATCAAACGAAGCACTTCGAGTTTTGAAACTAGGTGTTACATCTGCATGTTTTTGGCGCTACAGGAACTTAACTGAAATCCGACATACAGACAGACGTCTTCACTCAAAACGCAATGTAATTCACAGAAAACGTATACTTAAACGAAATGGTTGTAGTAATCAATAGTCACGATGAGAAGAACAGAAACTGCAAGCAACACAAGTGTATCGCACTGACGTACCACACAGCACTTCTTTATGTATGAAAACAGTCACATGTCCATGTTTCAATGTATCCTAAAAAGGACAAGTCACGTTGTTCCCGTATATAAGTGGCTGCTGGTTTGTGCATGCGGTGATGGCGCTCGATAGATTCGCAGATGGGGATCGGCGAATTCACATCAGGTGCATTTGGTGGACAAGACATTAACGCTATTTCACTATCGTTCTCCTCGAACCACTGTAGCACGATTTCGGCTTTGAAACACTGACAATTGTACCGCTGAACGATGAAATTATCGTGAGTGAAGATATCGGGCGTGAGCGGGATGCAGGTGGTTCGCAATTGTCTGCTTGTCTTCGATTACTACCACGGGTCCCATAGAAGCGCGGGAGAATGTGTATCGTAGCACAATACTGCTCCTACCAGCCTGCGTCAGTGGCGCGGATCAAGTTTCACGCAGTCGTCGCTCTGGACGACTGCGATTCTGAAGACGACCATCAACCTGGTGTAGCGAAAACGTGATTCATCCAACAAGGCGACACACTTCCAGTGATACTCGGTCGAATCTCGATGATCTCGAGTGAATTACAATCGTAATTGACGTTGTCGTTGGGCCAACATTTGAATACACAGAGCCCTTCGTTCAACAAAGTGCGCCGAATGGTGTGCTCCGAAACGTGTGTGCGTCCACCGGCACTGTGCTCTCTCGCAGAGGCGCCACAGATTGGCGTCTGTGCCACTTTACAGAGTAGACAAGACTCCAGACCGCACGTTCTGTGAAGAGTCGTAGGTGTCCAGCCACTTCGTGCACAGTGGAGTTTCACTGCCCTCTTAACACTTTCTGTAGATGCTCTCGTGAACATTCGAGATACTCGTTACAGGCTCTGCGTAATAATAATCTGCCCTTTGCCAAAGTCGCTTATCTCAGCGGATTTCTGCATTTGCGACGCATATCGCCGCTAGCGTAATCCCCCATCCGTCTGTGCTCGGCTTACATACTTTTCTTTACAGTGAACTCCGGAGGCAATCAGATCTTGAGTACAAGATCTGTGAAAACGGTAGAGCAACCGATAGAGTCCGTCTGTTTAGATACATCCGTGAACAGAGCTACATAGTTCAGATGCTCGTTTGAAATGTCAAAAAATAGCGTATTAAAAAGAAGAACCTGAAGAGCAGTCTCTCCCGTACTGCACCAAATCTGAAATTACTCTGGGCATATGCAATAACCAGGTTGAAGGTTGGTTAAAACCGGATTTCAGCCCACACTTGTCCCACAATAAAGACTTCAACACACACTTTGCACATCCCAAATGGCCTTGTTACCGGCTCACGTTGGTAAAGAGGCTAACCGTAGCTGGACCGTATGGTACGTTGGGCAAGTGAGGAACTGACATGACTGACACACCGTTGGAAGCTGCCACCGGATGTTAAACGGCATTTCTCCAGCCTCAGCACACAGACTGGGTATAGGGCTGGTCCTGTAAGCTCCTATAGCCAGCCTGATACCCTCAGTGTACAAAGACTTCACTGACCTGTAAACTGTGGACCCACAGTCCAGCCGTGATTGCACGAAAGCCCTGTTAAGCTGGATCAGATGCACTCTGTCCACTCCCCAAGACCTGTGGCTAAGACACTTCAAAATGTTCAGTGCCTTCTGGGACCTCGCCTTCAGGTCCTCTGGGTACAGTAACAGGACAGTTTGTGAAGTTTTTGTGCCTAATTTTTGACTCCAGAGTCTTTAAAAGGGAATACGGTGTTCATTTTAATCGTTCTCATAGTATTCTTAATTTATGTGAATTGCTTATGTTGAAGACATTCCCACTTCTCTGCAAAAAATGTAAAACCATTCTCTGGAGCCCAGCCTACCAGTCTTTTTACTGTAAGTCGCAACTGAGGAGTTGTTGCAGTACTGGAGGAGGAACACAAAGCTACAAAATCGTCCACTAATAAGGAACGTTATATGGGATTTGTTACCATACACATGATACTGTTTATGGCTACGGCAAAGAGAGCAACACGTAAAACATTGCCCCGAGGAACACCATTCTGCTGCTTGAAACTATCTGACCGCACGTCACCTACTTTATACTGCTTTGATAAGTAGGAGCGAATGAAGAAGCGGAGATGGTCACAAAGCCCCACTGGTGGACCTGCCTTAGAATACTATGACGCAAAGTAGTGATAAACACATTACTGGTGTCAGGAAATATACCTATGCAGCGTTAGTTACGTAGGAAAGCCTGCTGAATAGCCACCTCCAGCCGGACTTCCTACACAGCTGGTTAAGGCGATGCTCTGATAACTACAGGGGCAAGTTCAGTCCATTCCTGGTTTGAGAAATATCAAAACTGCCTCCCTCCAAGAGTTGTATGTCTACTATATCAAATCAAATCATTGTTCCTTTGACACTAACTCCAATTTCCGCAGCATGCTGTATCTGATTTGATTGCGACTGGACACAGTATCGCGAACCACAGACAGTGCTGAACCCAGCTTCCACATGCAGAATGGGCAGTTGCAGGACTCACTCCTACTCACTCCTTCCCATGGAGGCGCGGTACCGACAGAATTTTGGATCCTGGCTGCCAGAGAAAACAGTCGGCCCAAAAGGCTCTGCCGCTGTCTGTACTCTGACTGCAGGTGTTGTTTAGAGCCACCCGTGATTAAGTAACATTGTTTTAAGTAACTGACTGCCTTACCAGAAATCCTCCTCACGGCTTTCCATGCTTTATTAAGACAAGTTAAATGGTTGGTAGATCGAGGCACACTAGCCATGAACTTTTCTTACTCTCTGTGGTGATGTATCAAGCTTTTGCCCTCGCTAATCGAGGGGTTGCGAGGTTTTCCGCCGTTCAATGGCTCTTAAACCATTGCAAAGCTGAATGTCTGACCCAAACGACCGAGTGTCATACTTGAGTCCACCAAGCGACACATTTCCACCTAGAATTATGAGAGGACGGAGAAGTCGGCGGCATGATGGATTACTCCTATGATGTGACCCAAGCACTCCTGGATGCCGTACAGCAATCAAACCCAACCAGCTGACTTAACAACATGCACTTGGCTCTGCTGATCGTTGTGGCAGCAGCCTCCCAGGAAGAGCTCCATCCAGTGGTCAGTGCGATGAAGGTCATCAGTGATTTCTCACTGAATGAGTCCACAAAGGCTAAAGAGCAGAAAGAGATATCGATAGTTCAGAATTACCCAGTAGTAGCACAGAAATGAGTGAGAGCCCCTGTGCTGAAAATTCACAGCTCATGAGACGTCATGAGGCTCTCCAAAACCCAATCCTGAGGGCAAGTAGAAGTCGAATCCACAGTGCATGATGGGTACTGACGTCTCCCAGTAGAAGAAATGGTCAGGGGACCATTCTACACGACCTTTTAGAGCCTCAATCACAAGGTGCAGAAGGAAACATAGCGAGCAATCAGCGACCCTCTGACATACATGAACCTTAAATGCAACGACTTGCAGGTCATTAGCTCGGTTGAGAGCAGCAGAGTGGTGTGCATTATTGACAGAGAAATAAATTCCTCCCTTGGTCCTTTTACCCCGGTCAAGTTATCTTTGTTGTCCCTTTCGTATGGAGCTATACGCTCTATAACAGACTCTTTAAATGCGTTTCTTACACACGCACACACGCACACACGCACACACACACACACACACACACACACACACACACAGAGAGAGAGAGAGAGAGAGAGAGAGAGAGGGCGCTCCTGTGCTAGCATTTTCAGTTGCTCCACTAGTGTTTAGAACAAAGTGTTCCACTGTAGAATGGGAGCCATCTATCATGGGATAGAAATTTCATTCTGACTTTCTGCTGGGGAGGGGAGCTTGCAGTGGGTAGAAGCTCAGTCTTGGGGCGAGATAGTTGCCATCCAATATCAAGGTCCATACGTCCATTGCTTCTAAAAAGATGCAAGAGAGAGAGAGAGAGAGAGAGAGAGAGAGAGAGAGAGAGAGAGAGAGACCTCAGAACGGATGATATCCACATCAGTGGACTGCTTACTTCCAGACTCCGACATTGGTGGACTATTTGCCTCCAGCTTTTTGCCCTGGGTAGGCTTCTGAGCCACAACTGCGGTTTTGTTAGTGGCAGCAGTGGATGGTGTACCACATTGAATCATTGAATCTTTGGTGGGTCAGGGAGCACTGCAACATTGACCACCATGGACTTTTCTAAAATGCTTTGGGGAGGTCCATGTGTCGAAATAGCTGCAGTGCATTGACAAACACAGGTACTAGTGACGACACTAGCAATCTTAATTTGTGTAGTACCATTGGATTCCTGGACTGGCTGTTTAAAGCCATGCTACCACCTTTCCTTCTGTTCTCATACATCTTTTTGGCCTCACCACATGGGATATGCTTTGTAATCTTCGTGTCCTGTACTTCCTGCTCTTCTAGAGGTACACTGCAGTCCTGACTCCGGACAGGGTGAGCCCCAGAGCAGTTCACTCCTTCATGGCTGGGCTTACCGCATTTGCCGTAAATGGCCTCTACCTGACATTCAGAGTGCTGGCATTTGAATTCGCGCACTGGATTGGAGACATAAGGCATGTTTTCTTTTGTTAAGCGTGCAGTTTTGACATGCTCGAGAAATTTCGTGGTACTGAACATCAGGATAAGGGAGATGGATTTTACAAGATCCCAATCCACACTCTTCATGATGTTTTTCTGTCGACTAAACTTTCTGCAGTCCACTCTTCTTTCAGTTCCTCCTTGGTAATGTCCACCAGATTCCTGCACATCACAACACCTTTACTACAATTTAAGGTGGTGTGCAGCTCAATTTCGATGGAAGATTCCCCAAGGCAATGAGCTTTCTGGGAGTTCTTAACTTGTTGGGATTTAAAGTTTCTACCAACAGTGTCTCAGAACACAATCGCTTAACTGATTTTAAAATGCCAGCAAGACCCTCTAAGCCTTTCTGAATACAGAACGGCGAAACTTTCTCGAATATGCGCTCTTTCACTTGCAATTATTGGCGTGACTATTTGTTGTACAGAACTGAATGTAGTGTGTTTTTTTTTTTTTTTTTTCAAATTTGGGGACAGTCCATTTTCAGAGTACCACTTAATATTGGGAAATATTTGCTAACTCTTCAGCTGATTTATCTCTAACTGGATGTATTATAACACAATGTTCAGCAGAAAGTCATTCACATATGTGGAATAGGAGTGGACCCAAAATTGGACTGTGAGGGCTCTGTTTATATTTTCCCCAGCCACTAAAATTGTCACCCTTCAGACATTTTCTGAGTTATACTGTACCAAGAGAATGTAAAAGGTTGTGATAATCAAGTCAAACTAGTTGTGCGTAAAACCATGAGTTCCATAAAAATATAGTTTTTCTAAGAGTGTGTTATGATCAACACAATCAAATGCCTTGGAAAGAGCACCAAAAACACTAACTGGCGATATAGTATATAGCGCGAGTAAGCTCGCTTTAGTTTTAAGGAAATACAAGCAAGTGAGCACCGAGGGTCCATACTAGGCCCATTACTATATTACTATTTCAATGTTGTGTCAATTACATGCGAGGTAAAGTAACTTCAGATACGATTCTGTATGAAGATGATTCAACAGCAGTAGTCTGCTGTACAAAACACTTAAGAATTAGCACAGAAAACGAAACAAAGTCTTCAAGAACTTGACACTTTGATAGATAATAATACTACGAAACTAAACCTAACAAGAACACATTGTACACTTTAGGACCATACAAACTGTTGAATATAAACACAGTTAAGTTACGAAAACAGAGAACTGATCACTGTAGGATCTGTTAAGTTTTCCTTTATGGTTACTTCAAGAAATGTGTCATGGACTGATGATGTGGTTTGCTTACTGAAGCAGTGAAATAGTTTTGTTTATGCAGTGAGGGTTCTAAACAATTTTCATAACAGCTAAGTCAATTACTTTGTGTTTCATGCATATTTTATATCAGTTGTAATATGTGGGATAATTTTTGGGGTGGTTAGAAAGGAAGCCTCCTCCTGGTGTTCAACCTACACAAAAAAGATCAGAGTTATAACTGGAATAAACAACAGACAATCACACAAACCTTTATTTTGAAGCCTTGACTTATTGACAATTCCTCGTACGTTTATAGGGGAAACACTTCTTTTTGAGCTAAAAAACCGACATCTTTTTGAAGGAAATTCATTTACACATGCTTATGAAACAAGGCACAAACAAGATTACACGTTTCCTTGGCAAATGCTGACGTTATTTGAAAATACTCCATTCTAAATGGCTGTGAAGCTTAGCAATAAAATGCGTTCAAAGTCAAAGGACTGCATGCTAGAACCTGGAGATGCAAACACTGAAAAATATTTAAAAAGCCAATGTTACCTATAGAACATTATGTAGGAAAAACAGGAAAGCAAAGCAAATCTAATAATCTGTTACTTGTCTTTCTCATTAAAATCATTCATAACGTAGTAGGTTTAAGTACGGACACACATAAAAAGAACATAAACTTACATTAAAAGAGAACTTGGCGTTCTGGCGTAACTACAAGTGCCAGAATAAAGACGAAGATCGCAAGACCAGAGAAGGCTGCGAAACGACGTCGGCCAATGGTCGATGGTGCGCGGAACAGGACCGCACCACTACAGGAGCGCCCTCAAGCCGAAGTGAACATAAGGGCCGCTCATGGCAGCGCCGGCCACGCACATCGGCTCAGTATACGAACATTAGTGGACAGTATTAGCGGACTATTAGCACAGCCTCGAAGAGAGTTCTACGAGAACAGTTAGTTGTGATCCACAGACTGTGTGACAGACTTGCCTGAACATTGCCTGTATCACAGAACTATGATTTATATTGCCCGTTTCCTATCGCTTGCGACACTTGTTCTAAATCCAAAGTCAACCCTAGCACCAATTGGGGGGGGGGGGGGGAATTGCGCTCAGTATTTGTTTTATTTCGGTAGTACATCTATTTGTTGGAGTGAAGAAGCAAGAATTTAGGTAGTTGTAGTAAAATATTTGGAGTATGTGTGGTCATGATTTTATAATTTTTGTGAATTATTTAATATACATTTCAGTGTGGCAGTTTTAGACCGCCCGCCAACCCCCCCACCCCCCCACCCCCGCCCCATCCCCCTGTCCTTAGACATCGGAGGGACAACTTTCCTCATTAAAATATTTTTCAGTGCGGCAGAAAGAATTACATTTTCTGACTGCTGGTACCGCTGTATTCTGTTGCCACCGTCGTTTTGAAATAAATCTCCTTTGTTGTTCGAGCAGTTGTACATTACTCGCAGTTCTGACACAATGTCTCGTCATATCAGAGGTTTCTCACAGATGAAGAGGTGTCAGCTATAGTAAATGAAGCAAGTGAAGGTGACGAAAGTGATTCACAAGAAAATTAAAATGAGTCAGTTTCAGGGAGTTCGTCCCCTGATCACCAATATATTACTGTGCCTACAAGCCAAGTACGCAGGTCAGTACAAAATATAGTGAAGGTTTGACTCATGAAGGCTTGACCTCTAGTGTGTCAATCTTTCAAAAAGTTTGTAACGCCCGAAATAATTAAGATTATCTTGGACTATACAAACCAATAAGAGCTTAAAACTTACAGCCATAGAAGAAATGTACGCCTTCATTGGTATTTTGACACGTATGGGCACAAATAATGACACTAGACTGCTTCTTGAGGACTTATGGGGGAAAGTATTTGAAAAGAATATCTACATAGCTACAATGAGTCGTATTCAATGTGGAGAACTTCCGTCCCTGATTAGATCTGATGATGAAGTAACAAGAACCGAAAGACGAAAGCAGGATAAGTTTTGCCCCCTTCGAGAAATTTTCGACAAAATGTTTCTGAAATACTACATACCAAGTTAAGATCTAACGATCGATGAAATGCACTCCCTATTTCGAGGAAGACGTCATTTTATGGTCTTTATGAAAGGCATGCCTGGGAAGTACGGCATATTGATTAGGATGTTATCAGATGCACACATCCGATATGTTCTAAAAATGGAGGTCTATGCAGGGAAGGATGAACGACCTGCCGAGGAACAGAGTGCAAAGGCAGTTGTTAGACGCCTAGTGAATCCACTGGCAGGAAATGGAAGAAATATAACAACTTATCGTTACAGCCATGGACCTAGCCGAGGAGCTTTACCATGATGACAAGTTAACTTTGGTGGGAACATTGAAGAGTAACGCAACACACATACCAGAATAGCAAAAGAAGACGAAGGATGGAGAGCTATTTTCCTCTAAGTTCTTATTCACAGATGCGAAAACAGGTAGCGCACCAGTTACCTTCGTTTCATACACCTCCAAACTGAAACCTACTAAGAACCTTCTACTTATTTCCACACGACACAATGATAACAAGGTGGATGAGTCGACAGAAGGGGGGGGGGGGGAGATAGATATTGCCAGTCTCAATGACGGAACGATTTTCATGATCAACAACGCAAACTGGAATAAGAGGAAGAATAATGTAAGAAGACCGTATCTGTTAGAATTAGGTCAACAGCTCCTTAGGCCAGCTGTGGAAGAGAGACTTTTGTAAACCCATGATATTCTTTGCTCTGTCATCTCTGCAATGTAAAGTGTTCAAGGGAAAATGCAGCCCAGCGTTATTGCAACAGTTTCGTCTGTTGGATTTTATTCAAGAGGAAGATGTCACATCTGTTTGAAGAGTAAAAACTCTTAAAAATGAAAGAGACAAGATGACAAGAGTGTCTATAGTTTGTTGCTGGTGTTCCAAGTATGTGTGTTCCACTCATTCTGCAAAAACAATCATATGCAGAGTTTGTGAAATTGACAGTGAGTAGGGAGTAAAAACTCAATTGTAATTTCTGACTTTGATTTTCTGTTTTCTTATTTGTGGTAACAGATTTTCAGAGTATGACAAGCAAATGCAAATTTAAATATGCTTGCAGTGCTTTATATTCAGATATGTTCCGTGATGAAATCGTGTACAATGAACCTGATGTCAAACTCCGAGAGCAAATTCTGAAACAGTCCGATCTATCATTTCAGCAAGTAGTGCAAATACTAGATCTGCACGATTCTTGTGCCTTGTTGGCTGTTAAATTTGAGCAGCCAGCTATTTGTAAGGTTGAGTCCCTTGCTTGCGCTCGCCCCATTCTGCACCGGCAGCTCACGCTAGCTACGCCCAGTAAACAACGTACCACGCCGTGTAAGCAGCTCGCTAAAAAGGTGGCTACACAGGCTAACAGAATTAAGTCTTGCCTTAGGTGTTACTCACGGCACAAACGCCAAGACTGCCCCTCCCGACAAGCTCAGTGTTACGCTTGTGGTAGGAAAGGACATGTACAGTCCGTATGTTGGCAACGGAACAAACATAAGAATTCGATCCATTCACAAAAATCTAGTCACAAGGCCCATATAACTAATGCAGTATATTCCAAGTCTGCAACTAGCATGCGTGCAGTTTCGTCAGTGATACGTCAGTCAAACTTTCTGTGAAACTTCAGGTGGACACGGGTGCCTCTGTCACATTGCTAAATCGCCATACATATTAACTGTTAAGGCTCCCCACACCTGTCTAAAACTAGCACACAACTGACGTCTTACAATGGTAAAGACATTCCCTTTCTCGGAACATGCACTTTGCCTGCAATGTAACGCTCGCATACGTGAACAGTGACTTTTACAGTGGTACGCGATTGTGGGAACGAAATTGGTCTTGATTCTTTTGATTTGTTCAAGACTTTATCATTGTCTGCATTCAATGCAAAATACAGTGTAGCTAGCTTGCTAAAAGAATTCCCAGAACTCTTGTCTGAAGGTTTAGCCAAACGCTACTGATTTGGTCGCACATATTACGCTGAAAGATAATGCTCAACCGAAATTTTGCCAGGCTAGAAGTGTTCCCATTGTATTATGGACAGAGTCGCTGCTGAACTTGCAGACTTGCAACATAATGGAGTTATTGCGCCCGTATCAGCTGGTCAATGGGCAAGTCCACTGGTTTTTCTCCCCACGCCTTAAGGTCGCATTCGCCTCTGTGTTGACTACGTCTACAGTCAACACACAAACTGTCCTTGATACTTTTCCATTGCCACGCCCAGAGGATCTTATGGACAAATCAGGCGCTGGACGCTACTTTTCAAAAATTAATTTGCGCGATGCATATCTTCAAATACAGCTCGACGAAGAATTTCATGCAGTGTGTGTAGTGAATACTCATTTGGGCTTGTTTAAATATTTGCGTTTGCCTTTTGGCACTGCTTCCGCACCTGCCATTTCCCACTGATATTTGGAACAGCTGACTGCACTAGTACCAAACTGACTGTCGCAGCAAGTCATACACCTGAAGATCTCATTGTAAATTTACATGGTTTGTTTCGTGTGTTATTTGAGACAGTACTAAAATGTAGACTGGAGAAGTATGATCTCTATGACATGACCAACATACTGCAACTCAGATTTAAAAACAGTCAAGGTGTACAGCCTCTCCAGTCGCATTTGTTAGCCATACGCGATTTGCCTGTTCCTTGCAATATCACAGAACTGCAGGTAGTTTTAGGGATGGTGAACTATTATATTCGGTTTATTCCGAATGCTGCACAAATCACCATTGCATCGACTGCGTTCCCTTTGTTTGGACAGATGAGTGCCAAGTAGCTTTTTAAAACTTAAAGCTTCATTGCTCAGTGAGCGATGCTTAGTTCACTTTGATCCTGACAAACCAGTTGTATTGCAAGTTGACTCTTCCTCTTACGGAATCGGTGCAGTGCTTTCGCACAGAATTGGAAATAAAGATCGGCCTATTGCTTTCGCATCAGAAGTGTTGTCCAAAGCTCAGTGTAACTATTCAGAAATTGAAAAAGAGGCTTTGGCTATTGTGTATGGTGTCAACAAATTCCACCACTATTTGTACGGCAGAAAATTCTACTTAGTAACGATCACAAGCCTTTCCAGTCATTGTTTCATCCGACGAAACCGGTTCCTGTACGAACTGCACAAATTTTGCAACTATGGGCTTTGTTGATGAATCAATACCAGTACGAGATTGTGTATCATCCGAACATGGTAATGCGGACGCGCTTTCACGTCTTCCAATTGGCCCTGACAGACTTCGACGCTTCTGCTGCATCTTGTTGTCACATCGATGCTCAGGAGTCTGAATTGATTCACTCTTTTC
The DNA here is from genome assembly GCF_021461385.2 of Schistocerca piceifrons. Taxonomy (NCBI): domain Eukaryota; kingdom Metazoa; phylum Arthropoda; class Insecta; order Orthoptera; family Acrididae; genus Schistocerca; species Schistocerca piceifrons. Next base: position 3,064,010 of record NW_025728467.1, on the reverse strand, counting down.
TACTGAACTATAGGAAAATTGCACAGGGCTGCGCGGGGTAGCCGCGCGGTCTCTAACGTCTTGTCACGGACCGGGCGGCTGCCCCTTCGGAGGTTCGAGTCCTCCCCCGGGTATGAGTGTGTGCGTTGTCCTTAGCGTAAGTTAGATTACGTAGTGCGTAAGCTTATGGACCGACGGCCTCAGCAGTTTGGTCCCATAAGCCCTTACTACAAATTTCCAAATTGCACAGGCCACCGAAGTCGATTTAGACTTCAACATTCTGCTCAACTACAATTTTGCACGTCGGAATAGCCTCGATAAACAGCAAAGAGTGATTCATATTCATAATGACAACACAGTGGACAATCACGAGTGCTGATCCCTAAAGCTTTGCAAAAAGAAGTGTTGCAGTAACTTCACCGACGACATTGGGGGATTGTTCGTACGCCGACACTGTACTTGTGTGTTTGTGTGTTTTGGTTTTAGGGCGCAAAATTTCTATGGTCATTAGCGCCCGGTCCGTGACTTAGGAAACAGTAAAAAACCGAAATTGAAAACCAGCAGCAATGGGAACGAAAATCATAAAATTGGAGAAACTAAAGGCAGAAAGAATGCTTAGAAAATCCACTACAGAAAGGGGTTGGTTGTCCCTAAAAAAGCTTCAAATGACTGACGTCATTTCACTGTCACTAATAAACTGGAGAACGCGGTCAGCTGAGCGCGTGTCATCTGCTAAAATCGACGATAGATCAGGCGATAGCTGTAGACGGGAGCGTAACGGATTAAAATAGGGGCATTCAATTAAAAGGTGTCTGACCGTCCACAGCTGAGAGCAGTGGGGACAGAGTGGGGGAGGATCACCGCTTAAAAGATGTCGATGGCTAAAAGGGCAGTGCCCTATCCGGAGTCTAGCTAAAATTACCTCCTCCCGACGACGCGTTCGGGAGGAAGAAGTCCGAGCGCAAGGAAGGGCTTTCACTTCCCGCAATTTATTATGGGGAAGTGTTGACCAATGCGCATGCCATAATTGAGCAACTTGGCGACATAAACCGCTCCGGAGACCGGTAAACGGAAGAGACTGAATAGCTGGCCGAGGAAGAGAGACTGCAGCCTTGGCCGCTATATCGGCCGCCTCATTCCCACAGATACCAACGTGTCCCGGGAGCCAGAGGAACGCCACTGAGACGCCCCCCAGGTGGAGCAAGCGCAGACAGTCCTGAATCCGGTGGACCAGAGGGTGCACAGGGTAAAGAGCTTGGAGACTTAGGTGAGAGCTGAGAGAATCTGAGCAGATTACGTACTGTATCCGCTGATGGCGGCGGATGTAGTGCACAGCCTGGAGAACAGCGTAAAGCTCCGCAGTATAAACCGAACACTGGTCGGGAAGCCGAAAGTGATTTGGGGTGTCGCCAACAATATAGGCACTCCCTACACCTAACGATGTTTTCGAGCCATCTGTGTAAATAAATGTGGCTTCCGTCATTTGTGCACATAGAGCAGCAAATGCCCGACGGTAAACAAGTGTAGGGGTACCATCCTTGGGAAATTGACATAGGTCTCTGAGCAAGTCGATCCGGGGACGGAGCCAAGGCGGTGCTGTACCCCAAGTTGTCAAGAAGGTTTTAGGAAAGCGGAAGGAAAGAGAATGGAGCAGTTGATGGAAGCAGACTCCCGGTGGTAGTAGGGAGGAAGGGCAGCCTGCATACCCGACATCAAAGGAGGCGTCGAAAAAAAGGTCATGGGCTGGATTAGCAGGCAGGGAAGACAGATGGCTAGCATAACGACTCAGAAGGACTGCCCGCCGATTGGACAGCGGAGGTTCAGCAGTCTCAGCATAAAGGCTTTCCACAGGGCTGGTGTAAAAAGCTCCAGACACTGAACGTAATCCACGGTGGTGGATAGAGTCGAGACGCCGAAGAATAGACGGCCGAGCAGAGGAGTAGACTATGCTTCCATAATCCAATTTCGAGCGCACTAAGGCGCGATAGAGGCGGAGAAGGTCCACTCGGTCCGCTCCCCAGGAGGTACCATTCAGGACACGGAGGGTGTTAAGGGAACGCAGACAGCGAGCCGAAAGATAGGAAACGTGGGAGGACCAGCACAGTTTTCTGTCAAACATAAGACCCAAGAATTTAGCGACGTCGGAAAACGGAAGGTTGACAGAACCTAGATGTGAGGAGGGCGAAAGAAACTCCTTACGTCGCCAAAAATTAACACAAACGGTCTTACTGGGTGAGAAACGGAAGCCGGTTTCGATGTTCCACGAGTGGAGGCGATCGAGACATCCTTGAAGACGTCTTTCAAGAAGGCTGGTCCGTTGAGAGCTGTAGTAGATCGCAAAATCGTCCACAAAGAGGGATCCCGAGACATCAGGAAGGAGACAATCCATAATTGGATTAATGGCGATGGCAAACAGTACAACACTCAGCACGGAGCCCTGGGGTACCCCGTTTTCTTGGGAGAAAATACGGGAGAGAGTAGTGTTCACCCGCACCCTAAATGTGCACTCTGCCATAAATTCGCGAAGAAAAAGGGGCAGCCGGCCTCGAAAGCCCCAAGAGAACAGTGTGCGGAGGATGCCTGTCCTCCAACAGGTATCGTATGCTCTCTCCAGATCAAAAAATATTGCTACCGTTTGGCGTTTCCGGAGAAAATTGTTCATGATCTAAGTGGAGAGAGCAACAAGATGGTCAACGGCCGAACGATGCTTTTGGAATCCGCATTGGGCAGGTGTTAAAAGACTGCGGGATTCCAGCCACCAAGCTAAACGGTAATTCACCATACGCTCCAAAACCTTACATACACTACTCGTGAGAGAAATGGGGCGATAGCTAGAGGGGAGATGGTTGTCCTTTCCAGGTTTCGGAACGGGAACGACAATAGCTTCCCGCCATCGTCTGGGAAAGGTACTGTCGGTCCAAATTCGATTATAAAGGCGAAGGAGGTAACGCAGGCTATGGGTTGATAAATGCAGCAACATTTGGACATGGATACCATCCGGTCCTGGGGCGGAGGAGCGATAAGAAGAGAGGGCATGTTGGAGTTCCCGCATGGAGAAAACAGTATTGTAGCTTTCATGATTGTGAGAGGAGAAAGCAAGATGTCGCAATTCCGCTGCACGTTTCTTCGGGAGAAACGCTGGCGGGTAATTTGAAGAGCTCGAAATCTCAGCAAAGTGCTGACCCAATGAGTTAGAAATTGCGACGGGGTCCACTGAGGTATCACGCGCGACAGTGAGCCCAGAGACCGGGGAGAAACTAGGCGCGCCTGAGAACCGTCGAAGCCGACTCCAAACTTCCGAGGAGGGAGTGAAGGTGTTAAATGAGCTAATAAAGAATTTCCAGCTTGCCTTCTTGCTATCGCGGATGACGCGACGGCATCGCGCACGGAGCTGCTTAAATCGGATACAGTTGGCCAAAGTTGGATGGTGACGGAAAATGCGAAGAGCACGTCGCCGCTCACGTATTGCGTCACGGCATGCCTCGTTCCACCAAGGAACTGGGGGGCGCCGGGGCAATTCGGAGGTGCGTGGTATTGAACGTTCCGCAGCTGTGAGAATAACGTCGGTAACACGTGTGACCTCATCGTCGACGCTGGGAAAGCGACGGTCATCGAATGTCGCTAGAGACGAAAAAAGTGTCCAATCGGCTTGGGCAAACTTCCAGCGGCGTGAGCGCATATATGGCAGTTGAGGCTGCAGTCTAAGAACACATGGAAAGTGGTCACTCGAGTGTGTATCATCAAGGGCGAACCATTCAAAGCGCCGAGCTAGCGGAACAGTACCGACCGCAAGGTCCAAATGAGATAAATTTGTCGTGGAGGCAGACAAAAATGTGGGGATCCCAGTGTTGAGGCAGACTAGATCCGCTTGGTGGAAGACGTCTAGCAATAGTGAGCCACGTGGACAAGGATGTGGAGATCCCCAAAGCGGGTGGTGGGCATTGAAGTCCCCAACCAGCAAATAGGGGGGTGGAAGCTGATCAAGAAGATGAAGGAGATCAGCTCGTGCCATTGGTGTGGACGATGGAATGTATACCGTACAAAGAGAGAACGTGTATCCAGAAAGGGAAAGACGGACGGCGACAGCTTGGAAGGAACTGTTTAAGGGGATTAGGTGATAATGGAGAGTATCATGGAGCAGAATCATGAGTCCTCCATGGGCTGGAGTGCCTTCAACAGAGGGGAGGTCATATCGGACGGACTGAAAATGAGGGAGAACAAAGCGGTCATGGGGACGCAGCTTTGTTTCCTGAAGACAGAAGATGACCGGCGAGTAGGATCGTAAGAGGATCGACAATTCATCCCGATTGGCTCGAATGCCGCGGATATTCCAGTGGATAATGGACATAGGGTGAACAGAAAATGGAGGAACGTGACCAAGGGTGCTGTCAACTCAACGACTGCTCAGAGCTTGCGACCGACAGCATGGAATGGCATTCAGTCGAAGGCAGAAGATCCTGATCCATAGGTTGGTCAGGAGCAGCTCCTGCCACCAACGATCGGCCAGTTGACCGGCCACCAGCAGTGCGCCTCGGCGACACAGAAGACGGCCGAGGGCGATTTCCGTCAGGTGGTGCTGTAGATGGGACACGCCTTGGCGGAGAAGGAGAGGAACTGTGTTTCTTCGTAGCCTTCTTGGAAGTATGATGTTTAGATGAAGGAGGAACCGATGGTTGTGAAGTTGCAGTACGTAAAAACTCTTCACGAGAATGCTCTTTTTTCGAAGACTTGGCGTCTGACTTTTGGGCTCGAGATTTAGCAGAACCCGACGAAGGGTGAGCCATAGAGTGGGCAGGCGAAAGAGGTGAGGTTGAACGGGCGATCTTTGCGCTGGCCAATCTGACGACCGTGGTACTAAAGGTGAGGTCGCAAGTCTGCGTGGCCGCCTCCTTTGTTGGCCGAGGAGAAGCAAGGACAGTGCTGTATTTTCCTTTCTGAGGCACGGTGGGCTGTCGACTGGCGAGTAACTTTCGAGCAGCAAAGGTCGACACCTTTTCCTTCACTCTTATTTCCTGGATGAGCTTTTCGTCCTTAAAAACGGGGCAATTTCGAGAGGAAGCAGCGTGGTCACCCATACAGTTGATGCAGCGAGGGGATGGAGGTGGACAAGCACCCTCATGGGCATCCTTGCCACACGTAACACATTTGGCCAGATTGGAACAGGACTGGCTGGTGTGATTGAACCGCTGACATCAATAGCAACGCGTAGGGTTTGGGACATAAGGGCGAACGGAAATTATCTCGTAGCCTGCTTTGATTTTTGATGGGAGTTGAACTTTGTCAAATGTCAAGAAGACAGTGCGGGTTGGAATGATGTTCGAGTCAACCCTTTTTATAACCCGATGAACAGCCATGACGCCCTGGTCAGACAGGTAGTGCTGAATTTCTTCGTCAGACAATCCATCGAGGGAGCGGGTATAAACGACTCCACGCGAGGAATTTAAGGTACGGTGCGGTTCCACCCGGACAGGGAAGGTGTGGAGCAGAGAAGTACGCAGCAATTTTTCAGCCTGGAGGGCACTGTGTGTTTCTAACAACAGGGTGCCATTCTGTAATCTGGAAAAAGACTTTACAGGGCCCGCAATTGCGTCGACACCTTTCTGAATAATGAAAGGGTTGACCGTGGAAAAGTCGTGACCTTCGTCAGACCGAGAAACAACAAAGAACTGTGGCAACGATGGAAGAACCGTCTGTGGCTGAGACTCAGTGAACTTATGTTTGTGAGCAGACATAGTGGAAGGTGAGGAAACCATTGCGGAAGAATCCCCCATGATTACCGGCGTCTCCGATGGCGCGCTCCTCCCTTGTGGGGGCCCTCACCGAGGGCACACCCGCCTTAGGTGATTGTTCACACCTCAGGTCACACCTCCCGACAAACGGACGGAGGGACCAATCGGCACTTTCGGAAGGTATCAGCTCGGGTAATCACCCCTCCCTGGGCCTGGCCATTACCAGGGGGTACGTACGTGTCCTACCTGTCTACCCGGGGCGGGGAATTACGCGTTACCCCGTCACCGGCTACGCATGGAAGTGCGTGGGTCGGCCTTCAGACACGCACAGGGAGGAAGAAAGAGAAAGGGAAAGGAAAGAAGAGGGGGTCTCAAACGCCGCAGCGGAGAAAAGGGTAAAGAGAAGAGATAAGGAAAAGAGAAGGACAAAGGAAAGAAGAAGACATACAAGCAAGGAAGGCAAAGAATGCGGTACATTTACAAGCGTCCGTATCCGGACGTAGGCATAAACCATACTCCCAGAGGGGGAGAAAGGGAAGGAAAGAGCCAGAGGTGAGGGGGGGGGGGGGGGGGGGGGCGAAGACAGGGGATGGGGAAGGATGCGGAAAGGGAAGGTATGCAGCCCGGAAAGGAAGGAAGGCCACATTAGCTCGGGGCCCCGTGCTCGCTACGCACGTATCCACAAAAGAGTTGTGGATCCCCTGGGGGGGACACTGTACTTGGCAGGGTATGGACGCCCAAACAGATCAGATGACGTCACAGTGTCACGCATGTGCGGAAAATCATTCCGCTCCACCACAAAAATTCTCTGCTTGGCCTAAGTCGCAATCACCGTGGCAACGTGTGCACATAGACTTTGTGCGACCTGTTTGGAGCACTCGCTGGTTGCTTGCGATTGGAAAAGCAAAAGGAAACTTGCTATTTGAATCAATGAACTAGACAACGTCATGTAGCACAATTCAGGTCTTGTCATCGATTTTTTGCCTCTAAGGTTTACCTAGTCTTCTGGTCCAGACTGTATACAATTAGGTTCCTTCGGACTATGCTAATACATTAGCTCCATACTTAACAATCATATAAATCTGTTCGCTCGACGAAAGATCCGTACCCAAAGACTGGAAAGTTGCCCAGGTCACACCAATATTCAAGACAGGTAGTAGGAGTAATCCACTAAATTACAGGCCCATATCGTTAACGTCGATATGCACCGGGATTTTAGAACATATATTGTGTTTGAACATTATTAATTACCTCGAAGGAAACAGTCTACTGACACACAGTCAACGTGGGTTTAGAAAACATCGTTCATGTGAAACACAACTAGCTCTTTATTCACATGAAGTGCTGAGTGCTATTGACGAGGGATTTCAGATCGATTTCGTATTCCTGGATTTCCGGATGGCTTTTAACACTGTACCACACAAGTGGCTCATAGTGAAATTGCTTGCTTATGGAATAGGCCTATCGTCTCAGTTATGTGACTGGATTTGCGATTTCCTGTCAGAGGGGTCACAGTTCGTAGTAATTGACGGAAAGTCATCGAGTAAAACAGAAGTGATTTCAGGCGTTCCGCAAGGTAGTGTTATAGGCCCTTTGCTGTTCCTTATCTATAAAAACGATTTGGGAGACAATCTGAGCTGCCGTCTTCAGTTGTTTGCAGATGACGCTGTCGTTTATCGACTAATAAAGTCATCAGAAGATCAAAACAAACTGCAAAACAATTTCGAAAAAAATATCAGAATGCTACGAAAAGTGGCAGTTGACCCTAAATAACGAGAAGTGTGAAGTCATCCACATGAGTACTAAAAGGAACTCGCTAAACTTCGGTTACACGATAAATCAGTCTAATCGAAAAGCCGTAAATTCAACTAAATACCTAGGTATCACAATTACGAACAACTTAAATTGGAAAGAACATCCAGATAATGTCGTGGGGAAGGCTAACCAAAGGCTGCGTTTTATTGGCAGGACACTTAGAAGCAACAGACCTACTAAGGAGACTGCCTACACTACACTTGTCCATCCTCTTTTAGAATACTGCTGCACGTTGTGGGATTCTTACGAGGTAGGATTGATGGAGTACATGGAAAAAGTTCAAAGAAAGGCAGCAGGTTTTGTATTATCGCGAAACATGGGAGAGTTTTAAGAGAGATTGGCAGGCACACTCAGTTTGAGAAAACAGATGAACAGAAGTCAGATTTTAGCATACAGCCTCCATTTAAACAATGTTTAACAGAAAGTAATCAGAAACTGCCAGTTCATCGTCACCAAAGCAGTTATAATCCCATTAGTATGCAGTATCAGTTATCTTTATTACACCAGAACATTCCGGGACTCAGAAATAAAGTTGATGAACTGCTCATTTGTATCAGTGAAATGAACTCATCTAACCAAATTAACATAATCTGCCTCTCTGAACATCAAGTGACCACTGGTATAGATATGTTAGACATTTGAGAATTTAAGCTAGCTTCCTACTTCTACAGAGTAGATATTAATGGAGGAGGAGTTGCCACATTTATTAAAAATTGCCACAAATTCAAGAACATTGACATCAATAAATTCTGTTTAGAGCAGCATCTGGAAGCATGTGCAACAGAAGTAGAGTTCCATAACAGATCCTATATAATATTAACTATTTACTGAGCACCTGCAGGAAATTATAATCTATTCATAAATCATCTAGAAGCTCTTTTGGGTTATTTAACAGGAAGAAACTAAGAAATTTTGATTGCTGGTGAATTTAATACAGATTTACTAGTTCAGTCTTCCAGTAAACATTTACTGCAGTTAGTAATGTTGCCTTTTAATCTAACTCACACTGTAAACATTCCAACTAGGATCACTAAATTCTCAAAGACAGCCATTGATAACATTTTTATAGACAAATCAAATGAACAAAATCATATAATAAAACCTGTAATAAATGGACTATCAGATCATGACATGCAGCTCCTTGTTTTAGATGTAAATTCTAAGCAGATTATCAAGACTGCTAAATCTGAGTACAGGAGAGTATTGAATCAATCAAAAATTGAGTGTTTTAGGAAACTGATCGAAGATATAAGCTGGAAAGATGTTTATAGTGCTGATGACATGAATGAAAAATATAACACATTCATGATAAACCGCTTTCCTCTAAAAGTTACTCTAATTAAACAGAAGTCTATAATAAAACCATGGATCACACCAGGAATAAAGATTTCCTATGAGACAAAAAGGAAAATGTATCTGTCGACCAAGAATAGCTCCTATGCTGATGATTTAGCTAAATACAAGGAATACTGTAAAATATTAAAAAAAAGTAATTCAGACATCTAAACAAATGCACTACGAGAAGAAGATAGCAATGTTAGGGAACAAAATAAAAACAATATGGGATATAGTGAAAGAGGAGACTGGTAGAACCAGAAAGGAACAGGAGCAAATAGCATTAAGGCTACATGACACATTAGTAACCGATGGGCATAGTGTGGCAAATATATTTAACAAGTACGTTATATCCATTACTGATAGAATGGGATTGTCAGGATCAGTAAATAATGCCCTTGAATATCTGAAACTAGTGATTACAAATAGCTTCAGGTACATGAATGTGTCGCTCATTTCACCAAAAGAAATAACTTCCATAATAAAATCTTTAAAAACAAAGCATTCTAGTGGTTAACTGGGACATTTCCTGACTGGCTGAAATATGCAGATGTTAAGCCTCTATTCAAGAAAGGGGATAAAGAGATGCCATCAAACTACAGACCAATTTCACTTTTGCCAGCATTCTCAAAAATTTCAGAAAAAGTAATGTACAGGCAGCTTCTCAACCATCTGACCACAAATAACATATTATCAAGAACACAGTTTGGATTTCTGAAGGGTTCTGATATCGAAAAGGCTATTTACACCTACAGTGAAAATGTACTTAATTCATTAAATAACAAGTTACAAGCAGCAGGTATTTTCTGTGATTTGTCAAAGGCATTTGATTGTGTAAACCACAACATCCTTTTAAGTAAATTAGAATTCTATGGTGTCACAGCCAGTGCTGCAAAATGGTTCAAGTCATACCTAGCTAACAGGAAACAAAGGGTGTCAGTGCAAGGGACTAGTGAATTAAGGCATCTGTCATCATCAGAATGGGAAGAAATTATATGTGGTGTCCCACAAAGATCCATCTTAGGGCCATTGCTTTTTCTTGTGTACATTAATGATGTCTCATCAGTTACACTGCCAGAAGCTGAGTTCATTGTTTGCAGATGACACAAGTATTGCAATAAATAGTATGTAGAGTGTAGTTCTAGAAAGATCTGCTAATGATATTTTCATGGATATTAATAAATGGTTTAAAGCCAACTCACTGACATTAAACTTCTAAAAGATTCACTATATGCAATTCAGAACCTATAAGAGGTTTCCACCCAGCATATGCATAAAGTACAAAGAAGAGCAGATAGAAGAGGTTGACAGTCTTAAATTCCTGGGATTACAACTTGATAATAAATTCAGTTGGGAGGAGCACACCACAGAACTGCAGAAACGCCTTAACCAATCTGTATTTGCAATTCGAGTGTTAGCAGACATAGGTGACATAAAAGTGAAAAAGCTTGCATACGTTACCAACTTTCATTCCATAATGTCATATGGTATAATATTTTGGGGTAACTCTTCAAGTCAAACAAATGTTTTCAGAGTCCAAAAGCGTGTAATAGGTATTATTTGTGGAGTACACTCACAGATGTCTTGTAGAAACCTCTTCAAAGAACTGGGTATACTAACTACTGCCTCTCAGTATATTTACTCCTTAATGAAATTTGTCCTAAATAATATATCTCTTTTTCCAACAAACAGCTTAGCTCAGTTCATACATACAATACCAGGAACAAAAATGATCTGCTCAAGGACTTAAAAGCACTTACTTTAGTTCAAAAAGGTATCCACTACTCAGGAACACTCATCTTCAACAATTTGCCAGCAAACATAAAAAAATTTAGTTACAAATAAAGATCAGTTTAAAAGAAGCCTGAAAGACATACTAGTGGCCAACTCCTCCTACTCCATTGACGAATTTTTAAATAGAAACATGTGATGTATTGTATATATTCATACTATTAGTATTGTAAATTCAGCTTTTTCTTTAAAAAAGAAACATATTCCACATCCACGAGGATTGTCTCAACATGGATCTATGGAACGAAAAGCTAATCTAATCTAATATAATCAGAAATGATACAGGATTTGGACTGGAAATCATTAAAAGAAAGGCGTTTTTCGTTGCAACGGAATCTTCTCATGAAATTCCAATCACCTACTTTCTCCTCCGAAAGCAAAAATATTTTGTTGACACCGATCTACATAGGGCGGAATGATCAACACGATAAAATAAGGGAAATTAGAGCTTGCACGGAAAGATATAGGTGTTTATTCTTTCCGTGTGCTATACGAGATTGGAATAATAGAGAACTGTGAAGATGGTTCGATGAACCCTCTGCCAGGCACTTAAATGTGATTTTTACAGTATCCATGTAGATGTAGATGAAGTACTGGTGTCAGACAACATCCCTCAGCCAACGTCAAATGAATTTGAAACATTCTGTGAACGCAATGCCATACATCACTTAACTAGTGCACCGTTCCATCCACAGTCAAACGGCAAAGCGAAATGATTTGTCAGAACATACAAGCAGCAGATGGCCAAACGTCGCTCTGCATACACCAGGGATCAAGCACTGCAACTGTTTCTCGCCTCATATCGTTGGCACCCACGAGATGGACCATCGCCAGCGGAATTGCTTCACGGCCGCCGCCATCGGACACTGCTCCAGCTGCTCCATCCTCCTCAACATCCGGCGCTGAGGGAAGGTCGCTAGTATCGCTTTGGGCAGCATGATATTGTCTTTCACAGGGTTTTTACTGTGGGCGCGAGGCGAGATCGTCTACCGAATTGGCGCTTGCATGTATCTTGCAGCGCCGCCATCAAAATCAACTTCGCCTCTGTCGTGTACACGATGATCTTTCAGTCTCTCTTCGCCCAGATTCACGGGTCCAGCAGCCAGAGGGTGTTCATCACGACACCGCTGGACGACCCCACGGAGATGAGCCTTCGCCTCCTCTTGTCCTACCGATGGATCTGGAGCCTCCCACAACGCAGCAGTCGCCGCCTTCGTCATCTGGTTCGTGGCAGCAGGAGGTTTATGCGTACCATTTTGGTCATTTTCTGGGGGACGTTCCCGCCACAGCGAGTGGACAAGAGCCGACATTTATAAACTATGCATCATGTAAACTATGCATGTAAATATTTAGGTGTATACATATATACTCCTTTCATGGTAGTATGTGCTCTTATTAAATATGTCCGTACACTAGAGAAACAAACATTAAAAATAATTATAAAGAAAGATTTCTTCCTGTTTCCTAATCCACAGTGGTTTGAATCTAACATGTATTTATCTTTTATGTTGTAATGTCCTTCTGGGAGCATCCATATGCTTTCATTGTATGTATCTTGTTTTAAGGTAAACCAAGGTAGTCATAGAATTATTCGTGATGAGTTACCAATTTCTCAATCAAATGATTGTATGTAACATGTCATGTGACAAAGATTCTGTTCTATTCTATTCCCTCTTGCATTGTGTGGGGCAACCTCCATGGGCTATCTGGGATCAATGTTCATTCCCTCATTTCCAGCCCAACAGTAGCAGTTGATGTCCTCGTGGACACTGTTGCAATCTCCGACACAATGGACCGCCGTTTTGCGGAAACTTCAAGCTCTTTCCACGATCACCTAGCCTTCCGCCAGCGGAAAAGTGTGGAGGAGGCTCGGGCAACACCCTTCCCTTCTCAGAATCGTGAATGCTACAATGCTGCGTTCACTGTAAGGGGCTAGATCATGCTTCATTTCATCCGGATCTCCTGTCCCACAGCCAGACAATCCTGAGATTCAGATGCTGCAGCACCTTTCTTTTGCAGGGAAGCGCTTCTCCTTCGTACATAAACTGCATTTGGGCTGTGTTGGCGTAAACTGTCACCAGCACTCTGGTCGGCAAAAATGTAGCAAGAAGATCACTGCATCAAATGCGCCTATCAGGAGAGAGGCCAAAGAGAGACTCACGAGCAATGCCCTCTCGACCAGAAGTATACAGATGGCCGCCAATGGCCGGAGGGCCTCAGTCTCGGTAAGTCTCTCAGTTACCGGCTCAGTCACTGTCCTAGTGGGTGTATATGTCAGTTCACGTCACTGGCTACAAGAGTGTGCAGTGGCTGGAGTAGTGTTTCTAGCGGATCTTTTACTTCACCAGCAGTGAGGCTAAAGTGGACTATGACGGAAGAGCTTGTACCACAACACACGGACTCTCAAAGTTAAGTAGCTTCCTGTTAATGTCAATAAAGAATCCTGTTAATTCGTGAATGCAGTTGGGTAATAGAAAGAGGATACTGGCCACCAAATAACATCCTCTCCCTTGATTCCTATATTAAAAGACTATGCAGTGGTGACAAGAATACAAAATGGGCGGATGACATGTTTCGCAATTGCTGGCGTGAAGCCCAATAAGGAAAAATATCTTCCTTCTAGCTACTGCCCAATTTCTCTCACCAGCTGCTGTTGCAAGGTGATTCAATGTTCGATTCATGGCCAGCTGGTACGGTGCTTGGAGTCTCACAATCTACTAAGAGCTACACAATGTGGATTTCGTGCATGCTGGCATGCAGTATACCATCTCGTCACTCTGTCAACCCATGTCATGAATGGTTTCTGAGGAAATACCAGACTCCAGTCATGTTTTTTGATTTGGAGAAAGCCTATTACACATGCTGAAGGACTGGTATCCTCCATACTCTCTACACGTGGAGCTTCAGAGGCTGCCTGTCCCATTTCCTTTGGGAATTTTTATAAAATCCGAGTTTCCATGCTAAGTATGGGTTTGGCCTTGTCAAACACCTTTATCCAGGAGAAATCATTGCCTCAAGACTCCACGCTGACCGACTTCCTCTTTGCTATGGCCATTCACCATGTAATGGCCTGTCTCCCAGCAGGCATCACCAGTTTCCTTTATGTTGACGACTTTGCTCGAGGAAACAAGTCCATGGAGAAGTGCAGTAGATCATAAAGTCTCCAGCAATGTCCAAACTGTCCTTACTCATGGAGCATCGTTAATGGCTTCCACTTTTCCACTGACAAAACCATTTGTATGAATTTCTGGTGACACAATGGGTCTCTTCTATCACTTTACATCGTGGATCTGTTAGTCTTACATTCAATCAACATTAAAATACCTGGCGCTCGTGCTTCATAGAAAACTTTCTTGGTCCTACCATACGTCTGACCTGGCTGCACAATGTATCTTGTCTCTCAATGACCTACAGGTCCTAAGCGTTATTTCCTGGGGAACAGATTGGCCCACCCTCCTGCGCCCGTACCGAACCATTGTGCATTCAAAACTAGACTATGGGTCTTCTACTTGTTCATCTGCATGCCCGTCCATCTTGTGCCACCTTAACACAATCCACCATCATGGAGTACGTTTGGCCACTGGTGCCTTTTACACCACCCCAGTTGAATGTCGCTCTGCACAAGCTGCCGAACTACTACTGTTCGTACCAGCATGAAATCATTGTTAGTGGATATGCGTGCCATTTGTCTTCCATGCTCAGCCACCCATCCTATGTCCCTTTTTCAATGACTCCGTTGACCACCAGTGCGGCATGTGCCCTTCTTCTCTGTTACCTCTCTGAGTTCTGCTCTCTGGCTACTGCTCCAGAAGATTAACTTCACAGTACCTGTCACATTCCTAATGGATGTGAACCCTTCACTGTCCTGGCTTCATGTAGTGGCCCATTTTCATTTTTAAATCTTTAACTTCATTCGCTTCCCACGGACACTGCTCTGGATTTGATCTGTCACTAACTTTCTTGACCTTAGCAAGTAGCTTAGCCCACAGCATTTTTGTGTACACAGATGCCTCTAAGACCAACCGTGGTGTTGGATGTGTCTTGATCATGGGCACCGACTATTTTCAGTATCAGCTTCCGGAACAAAAGGTTCAAATGGCTCCGAGCACTATGGGACTTAACTGCTGAGGTCACCAGTACCCTAGAACTACTTAAACCTAACTAACCAAAGGACATCACACACATCCATGCCCGAGGCAGGGTTCGAACCTGCGACTGTAGCAGTCACGCGGTTCCAGACTGAAGCGCCTAGAACCGCACGGCCACACTGGGCGGCTTCTTCCGGAACACTGCTAGATTTTTACAGTGGAGGTCTTTGCCCTCTATCAGACCACCCAATACATGTGGCAACATGGGCTTTGATTGTGTTATATGCTCCAAATCTCTCATTGTCCTCCAGAGCCTCTGTGTGTTGTACACAGTCCATTCCATAGTGCAATAGGTCCAAGAAAGCTTCAACTTGCTTGCTGTTGAGGAAGCAGCTGTGATGCTCATGAAGGTTCCTTGTCACGTCGCTCTCACAGGAAATAAGACGGCTGCCGAGCCTGCAGTCCTCCTCCTACCTCAGTCTGCTAGCCCTTTTAGTCCTTCAGATGGTCTCTGTGTTGCTATCTGTCAGCAGATAGTATCTCTTTGGCTTCACCACCAGTCTCCTCTTCACAGGAATAAGCTCTGAGAAATAAAACCTCTCTCAAGGACTTGGCCAACCTCCTCTTGGACCTCTTGTTAAGAGGAGACCATTTTAGATAGGCTGCATATTGGGCGTTGTCACTTTAGCTATTGCCATTTTTGGCGATTCCCTGACATTTTTAGCCATCGCCATTTCTGCCAACCTCACGAGTTTGCACTCATCGCCAGCAACTGATGGTTTGCCATTTCCTGTCCCAGTGCCCTTTGTAAAACCAATTACATTACAGGGTATGTCGCAGTTATCATACATTTACAGAACATTGCACAGGCCGTCAACTGCGGTTCACTTTTTATCCACTGAAACAATATAGTGAAGGACATGTAATCTTTGGTTAGGGATCTCTGCTGTCTCTACAGCATATTTTGTGGACCCTTCTCATTTTCTTCCATCGATTGCACTCAGAAATACCCTCTCTTTGCACCCTTATTTTTTTGCATTGGTACTATGCCCCAAACCCAGCATGGTAGCCTTTCTGTTCTGGGCGGGGTTCCGGAAATGGCTTAGTGGCCAGGTAACCATTACTGTTGCTGTTGCTGTGACTGTGGGACACCCAGGTCGAGAGCCCCAGCTGAATGCAGGCATTACTATGGAAAAAGACTACCACATGAAGTGACTCAAACCTCTTTCCACTAGTGGTCGTATGGCCCCAGTAGTCTCTTATGAAGCTAAGACCTAATATGACACAGAGTGGTATCACCCTAAAAGGTTCCCTTCCCTGGTTACAGCATAGGAGGAACATAGGGCTCAGAAACAAGGCAAGAAGTACTCCTCCCCTTAATACATGGTTTGTTCTAGGAGAGGTGGGGATTCATTTTTGACTACAAAGATTTTGTTATACTTTCAACATCTCTAGGACAGGTTTGGGGCAGTGGCGGTGATTTCAAAAATTAGAAGTGGCTCCATTCAGTTTATAACTGCCCCACCTGCATGTGACAAGCTAGGAGATTTTCCTGTCACTATAATCGAGCATTAACCACTGAATATGCTACAGGATTTCCACCTAGATCTCCTTTTATGTACTGATGTTAGAGCTGTTGTTAGAGTTGTTGTTAGAGCTGTTTGCTAATTAGGAGTGATGACATGTGCATTTTGTCCATGGTGTCCAGTGGGTAGCAAAAGAGAACACAGTGGATACTGGAGCCTTCAGCTTTACCACCTTCATCTTCTAAATCAACGAGAAATCATCTAAGGTAGTCTATCGCTGTGATATCAAGCCATATATCCCTACACCCTTGTGGTGCTGCAAGTGAAGGTGATTTAGACACATATCTTTACATTGCAGCACCAGTCTTGTCTGAAGGGATTGTGGTTGTTTGTTTGTGCCCCTCTCCACCAAGCTCTGTCAACTGTGGGGAGCACCATTCTTCCTGTACCATTTTCAAGTGTAAAAAGAAAACCCAGAAATACACATCCTCACAAATCAAGAGACCAAAATGAAACACAATCTCTTACACCGTACATGTGTGAAATGGACAAATTCTACTACTATGATGTCATCATCTCCGGTGACTGTACCGTCATCCACCCTGTGGCCTATTGGGCCTACTGGGCCACCGGACTACACCTATTCCCATGGTGGAGAAGGGTCTTTCTCCTACTGCTCCCTCCATACCCTCTTTGACAATGTTGACTTGCTATTCACTAGGAATGTCAGTCCCCAACTGCCAACCAGAGAAGCATTGCCCTCCTCCTCCTCCTCCTCCTCTGCACCACTTACCAGGAAGGGGTCCCTTGTACACTGCATTCCCAGGACTCTGCTGACCTACAATTGGATGACATCCAGTGGCTAAAGCCACCACAGGTTGCAGGTCGTAGGATGTCGTGTTCCTCCTCTGCCTCAGAATCTTGAGCAGACAAACCCAAATCTAAATTATCTATGGAAAACATGTCCTCCAAGAGAGAGAGAGTCTGATGACTCCTATGCTACCAAACCCCACATGTTCTGCCTCTGTATCTGAGGTAGTGTTCCTGATGGCCACTATGAACCAACATCTATATGCTCAATGACTTATAAATGGATGCCCAATGTCACGTACTTGCCATTTTCAACCATATCTGGAGTGAGGAGGTGTTCCTGTCACAGTGGTGAGAAAGTATGATTGTCACAGTACTGGAACTGATAAACACCCCCTTGAAAACAACAGCTATTGTGTAATTAGCCTCGCTTAATATCTATGCAAATTCCTGGAACATATGGTGAGCAGACAGGTGTGTTTGTACCTTGAGTCCTGGAGCCTTTTGGCTCTGTCCGAAGGTGGTTTTCACAAAGGTCATTCTACTGCTGAAACTTTGGACCGCCTGGAGTCTGCCACTTGGTCAGCTTCTTCTGGTGTTAACATCTTGCAGCTGTTGTCTGACTTGCATAGGGCCCAACACACCACACAACATCACCACATCCTGGGTACCCTCAATGAGTGGAGTCTCTGGTGCCAATTCCCAATTTTATGTCCAGAACATCTTGTCTTGCCATACTTTCTAGGTTAAAGTTGGTGCTTCCCACAGTACTCCCCATATACAAGAAAAAGAGGTCCACAGGGCCCTGTAATGAGTGTGCCCCATTTTGTAGCAACTATCAGTGGTGTAGCTGCAGCTGTGGGGTCTACATTGTAATCCTCCCTGTATGCTGACAACTTTGCATCTACTATGGCTCCTCAACCGTGGGTACCATAGGAAATGTGCAGTCCTGGGCTCTCACCCATTGCTTCCAGTTTTACACTTGCAAGACATGTCAGGCACTTCTGTCACTATCACACTATCATATTGTCTATCCATAACCAGAACTCTACCTTGAGGACCAAACACTCAATTTGGTGGTGACTTATTGCCTTTCACGACTGGTCTTAGATGATCAGCGGATGTGGCTATCCCATCTTTGCCAACTTAAGCAAACTTTCTAGTCACACCATCAAGCTGTGTTCACACTGTGCACTGGGCCTGGTTGAAATGTACCAGATGAGCCCCACCTAGCTGGCTCAGGCAGCCATCCTTGACGTTCACACTTTGTGCTGGACCGTGAGGACAAAAAAGTGGAAAATCCACATCTTGAAAAATCTCTTGGTGATGTATAAAATTATGGCACATCATTCAATGAACTTTTAATTACCATAAATGATTCACTTCCTTGTAAAAAAGTGTACTTTTCATTTAATTTGTTTTTTTTTTTATTTTATAGTGTAAATTGGTCACTTAAAAAAAATGCAATTAATCACATTATTTTACACATGGTAGTGTAGCAGCTTCACTTCTTAAAAAAACATTTACTTCTCATGATTCATAACAGTCATTATGAAATGACACTATTTGTCAACCACATGCAGTTGATTTACAAATAGTGTAATAAGGGTGTTTGATAATGGGTAACTTACTCTTAGATACATTTTAGACCATACATTATTGCAACAGAAATATAGCTGGAAGTTCAAATAAATGTTCCAGATGGTACTGACACATATCTGTCTCCATTTAAAAACAGAAGAACAAATTAATTTAAGATGAGAATGTGCTGTGGATAGACTGCAGTAAAAACTTGCAACATTATGTTTCATTCCTTTCTAGTTGGAGATGAGAACCAGCAGATGCTGAAAAACTTAATTACATTTATAGATGTTTCTATGTCTAAGTTTGGCTAATACACAAGATGTTCACTTTCCCAGAACTACAAAAGTGTGGAACTATGATTTTGACACTTTCATATTGTTAACAATAATATGTTTTAGATCAACCCTATCTCCAAGTAAATGCCCTATCAAATAACTTTGGATAGTGCCTTACAGATAGTATTTGTTTTTGGAAATTAATGTAATGAAACCAATGCTATGGGGAACTGTATCTCAAATGGCATTTTTCTGCCTCATTTAATGACAAAATTAGTAAGCCCTATTTCCCTCTAAACTGTTTCCATTCTGTTTTTTTTCTAATTTAACTGGAAGAAAAGTGTGTGGATTCAGCCTAGCCTGAAACCCTGCAAGACAGGTAAATAAATTACTATCGACTGGTGTGTCACTATTTCTGCTCCCACGCAGCTTTTGTCAGTCAGTAATGCCACACGCCCCAATAGTGTGCATCCCACCATCATATCTCCTCAATAATAGTGTTTTAGAGTAGACCCTATGGTTTTCTGCCGCCTGTTCCCAGACATTCTTCACGCATTTACACACTCAGGTTTTGTATACATTAATGGCTTAATGGCAAACTGACAAACCAGTTGTGGCTGCATACAATCACAATACAGTGAACTTCACTCCCTGACAGTTAGATGCAGTATATTCACTGCAGGATTGTTGGTCATTGCTTGATCTCTCAGCCACTTTCGTTCTCACAGTTGCAAGCCATTCTTAATTGGGAGTGGCTCCTTGATTAATCTACAGGCTGGTGACAAGTGCTATCCGATATCTCTGACACCCATTAGTTGCGACTATACAGAATGTCAGGCCTGCTCAAGGGTCTCACAGTGGACCACATCCTACTAGGTTGCCCTAATTTGGCACCTTAAAATGAAGCCTTACACTTGCTGACACACTACCTACCTCTGGTGCTATCAGACAACACCAAAGTGGCTGATTTGGTTTTGCTTTGTATCTGTGAAAGTGGTTTTTATTCCTCTCCGTGTCTTAGTGCACAATAGCCTTGTCGGTCACTTGTGAATTTGGAGGTGTGAGTACTGCAGCCTGCTCCAACCCGAGGGTCCCACAGCTATCCTTTCTCAGATGTCCACCCTGGCTCCTGCCCTTCCCACCCCTAAAATTCTTCTTATTCTGGGACATCTATCAATGGTTGACAAAATCCCAGGAAAGAGAACAATTATGATGAATCTATCTTCTCTGTGTAGCTAGTTTTCTTGTGGTAATGGAGGATGTGGAAGCAACTGTGAGATGCAGAGCATGTCTCCAGTCATATACTGTGTCCCATGATCTCCAGCTGCTTTCTGGGCAGATTAACCCTCCTACCTTCCTCTCTCTCACTTCTACTTGCTTCTACGTCTTCGCTTCCTTTGTTCTTGGGTACAGTCAAGTCCATTGGGATTTTTCTTTTGTGTCCTTCCTCTCTGGGCTATTCCCAGTCTGATACACAAAAGAATGAGGGACCAACAACCAATGATCCCTTTAACCCCATCAATCAAAATCGATCCATCCATCCATCCACCTTACTTTGAACAAAGCTGTACATACATTCAGTCAGACCTTGATACAGTTTCAAACTTTACTTGGTTCTACATAACGCCATTATCTATGTAAAGTCTGAAGCTAGTATTAATACTGTCTGCAAGATCATCAATATACAACATGAACAGTGAAGGTCCAACACACTTCTCTGGGGTACACCCCAACTTGCTTCTATACCTGTTGGTGACACTGCATCTGAGATAACATGCTGCATCCTCCCTACTAAGATATACTCAGCCAATATCAGTGTGACAATCACTAAAATTATGATTAAGATGAAAGCACATTAAAATTACTCACTAGGTACACAAGACATTTTAAGGCACAGGGATAAGAATCACAGTTGTGAAATATTCTCTACAGCATGTGCTGAGTGGTACTGTCACCTACATCTTATCTTCACTCTTCTCCACATCAATGAGCTTCCTACTATGTTAACTCCTGGCCCCCTCACATTTCCATATCTATTTGATGTTTGCCAAATTCTTTTTTATTTCCTTATTAAAATTATTGATTTCCATTTGACAATTCTATCCTGCCTTTTCTGTGACAACTCTTGCTCATACTCTATATATTTGTGAGATGCTCTTCTGTGATGGAATTCCTACAGGGAATGTTTTGCACAGTTTATACCAATAACACTTCATTAGTCAGACACATTACACTTCTCAATTTCTTATTAATTAATTAGACTCTTCAAATGAGTTTTTGAGTCGCTGAAATATAAAATATCTGAATTTGCTGCCTTTTGTCTCTTCTGGAGCAACTGACAAGAGATGACAATCTGAAATCCTGTAGATCTACCTGTTGTGACTACAGCATAATAGTTGTCAGTGTGTGCTGCTGCCCCCCTCCCCAACAGGCAAACTGAGTGTCCTACTAACAATTCAGGTTCGTAAAATTAAAATAATCAATACTACTATGCTCTTACTTATGTCTGGTGTACTTCTAAGACAAGCAAATTAATATCTGATGTCACTGTACAAATATAGATGTACCACATAATAAAAACAAAAACAAATGTTACCAACCATGAAAATGGGCCTTACTTTGGGCGTTTTGCTACACTTTCTGCCTTCTAAGACACATTTTCTTTCATTTAGCACCTGTGGACCTTTCCTTTCTTCCTACTGTCACTTTCCTCCCAGCAAATATGCTCTTTTGACGTATATTAAAACTAGTAATTTAAATTTAAAACATAAATGTGTAATCCATCAGCATATTATGGGTGCAATATTTTATTTTGTAGAATTTGTTACACATATAAAATAATTTATGGATTTTAGTTTTAGAGCAACTGAACTCATAATTAAGTAAAACGCTAGTGAACAGCAGCACTTTACAGAATTTCTTTGTCATATAGCAATCACAGAACGCTTCCTAGATGAGGATCTGGTGAGACAGGTGGGGCTCAAGCATAGTACCAGGGGCCGGGTTTTGTTTCCTTGCCTGCAGCACTGGAAAGGTAATGAGTCTCTCTCTTTTACGTCTCTTTGTTGTTTGTAAGCAGTTTTATGATACGTATCTTGACCAAAATGACCCTTCCAGTTCAAGTGACCTAAGAATTAATTTTTCACTCTGAACTGAGTGTATGCTAATATGAATGTTGCTAGCAGATTAAAATTGCATGTTATACTGGGGCTAAAACATAGAAATTTTACATTTTGTGGACAAAATGAGCTATGGGAGAACAACTCAGAAGCTTTCTTCAGTTTCATTTCTGCCAGTACACAAAACCAGTCATAGTGTTAATTAAAAAGGGCTTTAAAAAGTATTCCATCTGTTTCTGATCATACTTTAAACATTTAGACATATCTGCCCTAACAGACAAAGTAATTTCTGTAGCAGGAGAAGGAGAGAAGCTAATAAATTGAGCAAGAAGAAATGCGGCTGTCCAAAAGAAAGTGAGTAGCAATACAAAAGATTAAGTGACCTAGAATTTATCACATGCTTTAACTGTAAATACCATTTACTTCCCTTTCTCGCTACTTCAAAATGACTTAGTTCCATTTTTAGTCATGTAAAGTCCACAGAATCTTTGCATGAATCATAACCCAATTTGAAATATTTCTCAAAGAAATTGCAGAAAACTTCTCTCATACCATTGTCCCTGTTGGAAAAGCCGCTACTGATTCATCTGATCTATAACCATAATTAAAACTATTTCAGAAAGAAGCTTTCAGAGAGCTCCTCTCACACCTCTCTCTTTTGTTACAGTGAATACAAAGCCATGATCATCGCATTCGACCCACACATCTATGTGAAATATTTATGAAAGAGGCAGCAGAAAGCTTCTATTACACTGCTGTCTATATTTACAGTGACTAGAAATATAAAGTCATCACATTCAATCCAGTACCCTATGAGAAATATTTCTGAAAGAAGCTGCAGAAAGCTTCTCTCACACAGCTCTCTTTATTTACCATGACAAGAAATACAAAGTCATCATATTCGATCGATTACCCTATGTGAAATATTTCTGAAGGAAGCTCGAGAATGCTCCTATAACACAGCTCTCTATACACAGAGTGAGTTGAAATACAAAATCACCACATTCGATCAATAACCCTATGAGAAACATTTCTGAAAGAAACTCCTCTCACACAGCTGCCTGGACAGACCCTAACTAGAAATGCAAAGTCATCACATTCATTCCATTACCCTATGTGAAATATTTGTCAAAGAAGCTGCAGAAAGCCCCTCTCACACTGCTATCTATGTTTAGAGTGACAAGAAATACAAAGTCATCACATTCGATTCATTACCCTATGAGAAATATTTCTGAATGAAGTTGCAGGAAGCTTCTCTCACACTGCTATCTGGACACACAGTGACTAGAAATACAAAGTCATCAAATTCGGTCCATTACTCTATGAGAAATATTTCTGAAAGAATCTGCAGAAAGCTAATTCACACTGCTATCTGGACACACAGTGACAAGAAATACAATGTCATCACATTCGATCCATTGCCCTATGAGAAATATTACTGAAAGAAACTGCAGAAAGCTCCTCTCACACTGCTATCTGTACGCACAGAGGCTTGAAATACAAAGTGATCATATTCGATTGATTACACTATGTGAAATATTTCCGAACGAAGCAGCAGAAACATCCTCTCCCACTGCTGTCTATGTTTACAGTGACATGAAATACAAAGTCATCACATTCGATCCATTACTCTATGAGAAATATTTCTGAAAGAATCTGCAGAAAGCTAATTCACACTGCTATCTGGACACACAGTGACAAGAAATACAAAGTCATCACATTCGATCCATTGCCCTATGAGAAATATTACTGAAAGAAACTGCAGAAAGCTCCTCTCACACTGCTATCTGTACGCACAGAGGCTTGAAATACAAAGTGATCATATTCGATCGATTACACTATGTGAAATATTTCCGAACGAAGCAGCAGAAACATCCTCTCCCACTGCTGTCTATGTTTACAGTGACATGAAATACAAAGTCATCACATTCGTTCCATTACCCTATGTGATATATTTCTGAAAGGAGCTGCAGGAAGCTCCTCTCACACTGCTATCTGTACGCACAGTGACTAGAAATACAACGTCTTCACATTGGATCCATTACCCTATGTGAAATATTTCTGAATGAAGCAGTGGAAAGCTCCTCTCCCACTGCTGTCTTAGTTTACAGTGACAAGTAATACAAAGTCATCACATTCGATCCATTACCCCATGAGAAATATTTCTGGAGGAAGCAGCTGAAAGCTACCCTCACACTGATCCCTATATTTACAGAGACAACAAATACATAGTCATCACTTTTGATCCATTCCCTATGTGATGTATATCTGAAAGGGGCTACAGAAAGCTTCTGTCACACTGTTCTCTGGACACACAGTGACTAGAAACACCAAACTCATCACATTCGATTCATTGCCCAATGTGATATATTTCTGAAAGAAGCTGCGGAAAGCTCCTCTCACACTACTACCTGGACACACAGTGACTATAAATACAAAGTCATCACATTCGATCCATTACTCTATGAGAAATATTTCTGAAATATGCTGCAGAAAGCTCCTCTTACACTGCTATCTGTATGCACAGTGGCTGTAAATACAAAGCCATCACATTGGATCCATTACCGCATGTGATATACACTCCTGGAAATGGAAAAAAGAACACATTGACACCGGTGTGTCAGACCCACCATACTTGCTCCGGACACTGCGAGAGGGCTGTACAAGCAATGATCACACGCACGGCACAGCGGACACACCAGGAACCGCGGTGTTGGCCGTCGAATGGCACTAGCTGCGCAGCATTTGTGCACCGCCGCCGTCAGTGTCACCCAGTTTGCCGTGGCATACAGAGCTCCATCGCAGTCTTTAACACTGGTAGCATGCCGCGATAGCATGGACGTGAACTGTATGTGCAGTTGACGGACTTTGAGCGAGGGCGTATAGTGGGCATGCGGGAGGCCGGGTGGACGTACCGCCGAATTGCTCAACACGTGGGGCGTGAGGTCTCCACAGTACATCGATGTCGTCGCCAGTGGTCGGCGGAAGGTGCACGTGCCCGTCGACCTGGGACCGGACCGCAGCGACGCACGGATGCACGCCAAGACCGTAGGATCCTACGCAGTGCCGTAGGGGACTGCACCGCCACTTCCCAGCAAATTAGGGACACTGTTCCTCCTGGGGTATCGGCAAGGACCATTCGCAACCGTCTCCATGAAGTTGGGCTACGGTCCCGCACACCGTTAGGCCGTCTTCCGCTCACGCCCCAACATCGTGCAGCCCGCCTCCAGTGGTGTCGCGACAGGCGTGAATGGAGGGACGAATGGAGACGTGTCGTCTTCAGCGATGAGAGTCGCTTCTGCCTTGGTGCCAATGATGGTCGTATGCGTGTTTGGCGCCGTGCAGGTGAGCGCCACAATCAGGACTGCATATGACCGAGGCACACAGGGCCAACACCCGGCATCATGGTGTGGGGAGCGATCTCCTACACTGGCCGTACACCACTGGTGATCATCGAGGGGACACTGAATAGTGCACGGTACATCCAAACCGTCATCGAACCCATCGTTCTACCATTCCTAGACCGGCAAGGGAACTTGCTGTTTCAACAGGACAATGCACGTCCGCATGTATCCCGTGCCACCCAACGTGCTCTAGAAGGTGTAAGTCAACTACCCTGGCCAGCAAGATCTCCGGATCTGTCCCCCATTGAGCATGTTTGGGACTGGATGAAGCGTCGTCTCACGCGGTCTGCACGTCCAGCACGAACGCTGGCCAACTGAGGCGCCAGGTGGAAATGGCATGGCAAGCCGTTCCACAGGACTACATTCAGCATTTCTACGATCGTCTCCATGGGAGAATAGCAGCCTGCATTGCTGCGAAAGGTGGATATACACTGTACTAGTGCCGACATTGTGCATGCTCTGTTGCCTGTGTCTATGTGCCTGTGGTTCTGTCAGTGTGATCATGTGATGTATCTGACCCCAGGAATGAGTCAATAAAGTTTCCCCTTCCTGGGACAATGAATTCACGGTGTTCTTATTTCAATTTCCAGGAGTGTATTTCTGAAAGAAGCTGTAAAATGCTCCTCACACACTGCTACCTAGACACACAGTTAATAGAATCCAAAGTCATCACATTCGATCCATTACCCTATGAGAAATATTTCTGAAAGAAGCAGCAGAAAGCTCCTCTCGCACTGCCATTCGGACCCACAGTGACTATAAATACAAAGTCATAACATTCGATCCATTACCCTATAAGAAATATTTCTGAAAGTAGCTGCAGAAAGCTCCTCCTACACTATTATCTGTATGCACAGTGGCTGGAAATACAAAGCCATCACATTGGATCCGTGGCCCCATATGATATATTTCCGAAAGCAGCTGCAGAAAGCTCCTCTCACACTACTACCTGTACACACAGTGACTATAAATACAAAGTCATCACATTCGATCCATTACCCTATGAGAAATATTACTGAAAGAAACTGCAGAAAGCTCCTCTCACACTGCTATCTGGGCACACAGTGACTAGAAATACAAAGTCATCAAATTCGGTCCATTACTCTATGAGAAATCTTTCTGAAAGAAGCTGCAGAAAGCTAATCTCACACTGCTATCTGGACACACAGTGACAAGAAATACAAAGTCATCACATTCGATCCATTGCCCTATGAGAAATATTACTGAAAGAAACTGCAGAAAGCTCCTCTCACACTGCTATCTGTACGCACAGAGTTTGGAAATACAAAGTGATCATATTCAATCGATTACTTATGTGAAATATTTCTGAACGAAGCAGCAGAAACATCCTCTCCCACTGCTGTCTATGTTTACAGTGACATGAAATACAAAGTCATCACATTCGATCCTTTACCCCATGAGAAATATTTCTGAAAGAATCTGCAGAATGCTCCTCTCACACTGCTATCTGGGCACACAGTGACTAGAAATACAAAGTCATCACATTCGTTCCATTACACTATGTGATATATTTCTGAAAGAAGCTGCAGAAAGCTCCTCTCACACTGCTATCTGTAAGCACAGTGACTAGAAATACAAAGTCATCACATTCGTCCATTACCCTTTGTGAAATATACCTGAAAAAATCTGCAGAAAGCTCTTCTCACACTGGTATCTGGACACACAGTGACTAGATGTACTAAGTCATCACATTCGTTCCATTACCCTATGTGATATATTTCTGAAAGAAGCTGCGGAAAGCTCCTCTTACACCGGTATCTGTACACACAGTGGCTGGTTATAGAAAGTCATCACATTCGATCCATTACCCTATGAGAAATATTTCTGAAACAAGCTGCAGAAAACTCCTCTCACACTGCTACCTGGACACACAGTGACTATAAATACAAAGTCGTCACTTTCTTTCCATTACTCTATGAGAAATATTTCTGAAATAAGCTGCAGAAAGCTCCTCTTACACTGCTATCTGTATGCACAGTGGCTGTAAATACAAAGCCATCACATTGGATACATTACCACATGTGATATATTTCTGAAAGAAGCTGCAAAATGCTCCTCACACACTGCTATCTAGACACACAGTTAATAGAATCCAAAGTCATCACATTCGATCCATTACCCTATGATAAATATTTCTGAAAGAAGCTGCAGAAAGCTCCTCTCACACTGCTATCTGTACGCACGGTAATCGGAAATACAAAGTCATCATTTTCGATCCATTACCCTATGAGAAATATTTCTATAATAAGCTGCAGAAAACTCATCTTACACTGCTATCTGTACGCACAGTGGCTGGAAGTACAAAGTCATCATATTCTACTGATTACCCTATGTGAAATATTTCTGAAAGCTGCAGAAAGCACCTCTCACACTGCTATCAGTGTTTACAGTGACAAGAAATACAAAGTCATCACATTGGATCCATTACCCTATGAGAAATAATTCAGAAAGAATCTGCAGAAAGTTCCTCTCAAACTGCTATCTATGTTTACAGTGACAAGAAATACATAGTCATCACATTCGATTCATTACCATACTTGGTATACTAGTGAAAGAAACTGCAGAATGCTCCTCTCACGCTGCTATCTGGTCACACAGTGACTAAGAATACAAAGTCATTACAATCAACCCATTACCCTACGTGAAATAGATGTGAAAGAAGCTGCAGAAAGCTGTTCTCACACTGCTATCTGTAGGCACAGTGGCTAGAAAAACGAAGTCATTACTTTCCATCCATTACCCTATGTGATATATTTGTGAAAGAAGCTGCAGATAACTCCTCCCACACTGCTATCTGGACACATAGTGACTAGAAATACAAAGTCATCACATTCGTCCTTTACCCAATGTGATTTATTTCTGAAAGAAGCTGCACAAAACTCCCCTCACACTGCTATCAGTACGCACAGCACATAGTCATTTGCTCTATTACCCTACGTGATATATTTCTGAAAGAAGCTGCGGAAAGCTGTTCTCACTCCGCTTTCTGCACGCACAGTGGCTGGAAATACAAAGTACTCACATTCGATCTATTACCCTATGTGAAATATTTCTGAAACAAGCTGCAGAAAGCTCCTTGCACACTGCTATCTATGTATACACTGACAAGAAATACAAAGTCATTACAATCCATTCATTACCCTATGAGAAAATTTCTGAAAGAAGCTGCAGTTAGCTCCCCTCACACTGCTATCTTGACCCACAGTTACAACAGATACAAAATCATCACATTCAATCCATTACCCTATTTGATATATTGCTAAAAGAAGCTGCAGAAAGCACCTTTAACACTTCTATCTGTACGCACAGAGCCTGGAAATTTAAAGTCATCTCTTTCGATAAATGACGCTATGAGAAATAATTCTGAAAGATGCTGCAGAAAGCTCCTCTCAAACTGCCATCTGTACGCGCAGTGACTAGAAAAACAAAGTCATCACATTTGATCCATTACCCTATGTGATATATTTCAGAAAAAAGTTGCAGAAAGCTCCTCTCACACTGCTATCTGTAAGCAAAGTGACTAGAAATACAAAGTCATCACATTCGTCCATTACCATATGAGAAATATTTTTGAAAGAAGCTGCAGATAGCTCCCCTCGCACTGCTTTATTGACACCCAATGACTAGAAATACAAAATCATCTCATTCACTCCATTTCCCAATTATATATATTACTGAAAGAAGCCGCAGAAAGCTCCTCTCACACAGCTATCTGGAGACACAGTGACTAAAAGTACAAAGTCATCACATTGGATCCATTTCACTATGTTAAATATTTCTGAAAGAAGCTGCAGAATGCTCCTCTCACACTGCTATGTAGATGCACAGTGACTAGAAATACAAAGTCATCACTTTCCTTCCATTACCCAATGTGATATGTTTCTGAATGAAGCTGCAGAAAGCTCCTGTCACACTGCTATCCGTACGCACAGTGACAAGGAATACAAAGTCATCACATTATATCCATTGGCGTGTGAAATATATGCGAAAAAAGTTGCAGAAAGCTCCTCACACACTGCTATCTGTACCCAGAGTGGCTGGAAATACAAAGTCAACATATCGATCTATTAAACTATGCGAAATAATTCTCCATGATACCCCAGAAAGCTCCTCTCCCAATGCTGTCTCTGCTTACAGTGACTACAAATACAAAGTCATCACATTCGTTCCATTACCCAATGTGATTTATTTCTGAAAGAAGCTGCAGGATGCTCCACTTAAATTGCTATCTGTACGCACAGTGACTACAAATACAAAGTTATCACATTCGATCCATTGCCCTCCGAGAAATACTTCAGAAAGAAGCTGCAGAAAGCTCCTCTCACACTGCTATCTGTACGCACAGTTGCTGGAAATACAAAGTCATCACATTCGATCCATTACCCTATGTGATATATTTCTGAAAGAAGCTGCATAAAGCTCATCTCACACTGCTATCTGGACACACAGTGACTAAGTATATGAAGTCATCACATTCAATCCATTACCCAATGATAATATTTCTGAAAGAAGCTGCAGAAAGCTGCTCTCACACTGCTATCTGTAAGCACAGTTGCTGGAAATACAAAGTCATCACATTTGATCCATTACATTGATCTGAAACAAGCTGCAGAAAGCTCCTTGCACACTGCTATCTATGTATACACTGACAAGAAATACAAAGTCATTACAATCCATTCATTACCCTATGAGAAAATTTCTGAAAGAAGCTGCAGTTAGCTCCCCTCACACTGCTATCTTGACCCACAATTACAACAGATACAAAATCATCACATTCAATCCATTACCCTATTTGATATATTGCTAAAAGAAGCTGCAGAAAGCTCCTTTAACACTTCTATCTGTACGCACAGAGCCTGGAAATTTAAAGTCATCACTTTCGATAAATGATGCTATGAGAAATAATTCTGAAAGATGCTGCAGAAAGCTCCTCTCAAACTGCCATCTGTACGCACAGTGACTAGAAAAACAAAGTCATCACATTTGATCCATTACCCTATGTGATATATTTCAGAAAAAAGTTGCAGAAAGCTCCTCTCACACTGCTATCTGTACGCACAGAGGCTTGAAATACAAAGTGATCATATTCGATCGATTACCCTATGTGAAATATTTCTGAACGAAGCAGCAGAAACATCCTCTCCCACTGCTGTCTATGTTTACAGTGACATGAAATACAAAGTCATCACATTCGATCCATTACTCTATGAGAAATATTTCTGAAAGAATCTGCAGAAAGCTAATTCACACTGCTATCTGGACACACAGTGACAAGAAATACAAAGACATCACATTCGATCCATTGCCCTATGAGAAATATTACTGAAAGAAACTGCAGAAAGCTCCTCTCACACTGCTATCTGTACGCACAGAGGCTTGAAATACAAAGTGATCATATTCGATCGATTACCCTATGTGAAATATTTCTGAACGAAGCAGCAGAAACATCCTCTCCCACTGCTGTCTATGTTTACAGTGACATGAAATACAAAGTCATCACATTCGATCCATTACCCTATGTGAAATATTTCCGAAAGAATCTGCAGAATGCTCCTGTCACACTGCTATCTGGGCACACAGTGACTAGAAATACAAAGTCATCACAATCGTTCCATTACACTATGTGATATATTTCTGAAAGAAGCTGCAGAAAGCTCCTCTCACACTGCTATCTGTAAGCACAGTGACTAGAAATACAAAGTCATCACATTCGTCCATTACCCTTTGTGAAATATACCTGAAAAAATCTGCAGAAAGCTCTTCTCACACTGGTGTCTGGACACACAGTGACTAGATATACTAAGTCATCACATTCGTTCCATTACCCTATGTGATATATTTCTGAAAGGAGCTGCAGGATGCTCCTCTCACACTGCTATCTGTACGCACAGTGACTAGAAATACAACGTCTTCACATTGGATCCATTACCCTATGTGAAATATTTCTGAATGAAGCAGCGGAAAGCTCCTCTCCCACTGCTGTCTATGTTTACAGTGACAAGTAATACAAAGTCATCACATTCGATCCATTACCCCATGAGAAATATTTCTGGAGGAAGCAGCTGAAAGCTACCCTCACACTGATCCCTATATTTACAGAGACAACAAATACATAGTCATCACTTTTGATCCATTCCCTATGTGATGTATATCTGAAAGGGGCTACAGAAAGCTTCTGTCACACTGTTCTCTGGACACACAGTGACTAGAAACACCAAACTCATCACATTCGATTCATTGCCCTATGTGATATATTCTGAAAGAAGCTGCGGAAAGCTCCTCTCACACTACTACCTGGACACACAGTGACTATAAATACAAAGTCATCACATTCGATCCATTACTCTATGAGAAATATTTCTGAAATAAGCTGCAGAAAGCTCCTCTTACACTGCTATCTGTATGCACAGTGGCTGTAAATACAAAGCCATCACATTGGATCCATTACCGCATGTGATATACACTCCTGGAAATGGAAAAAAGAACACATTGACACCGGTGTGTCAGACCCACCATACTTGCTCCGGACACTGCGAGAGGGCTGTACAAGCAATGATCACACGCACGGCACAGCGGACACACCAGGAACCGCGGTGTTGGCCATCGAATGGCACTAGCTGCGCAGCATTTGTGCACCGCCGCCGTCAGTGTCAGCCAGTTTGCCGTGGCATACAGAGCTCCATCGCAGTCTTTAACACTGGTAGCATGCTGCGATAGCATGGACGTGAACCGTATGTGCAGTTGACGGACTTTGAGCGAGGGCGTATAGTGGGCATGCGGGAGGCCGGGTGGACGTACCGCCGAATTGCTCAACACGTGGGGCGTGAGGTCTCCACAGTACATCGATGTCGTCGCCAGTGGTCGGCGGAAGGTGCACGTGCCCGTCGACCTGGGACCGGACCGCAGCGACGCACGGATGCACGCCAAGACCGTAGGATCCTACGCAGTGCCGTAGGGGACTGCACCGCCACTTCCCAGCAAATTAGGGACACTGTTCCTCCTGGGGTATCGGCGAGGACCATTCGCAACCGTCTCCATGAAGTTGGGCTACGGTCCCGCACACCGTTAGGCCGTCTTCCGCTCACGCCCCAACATCGTGCAGCCCGCCTCCAGTGGTGTCGCGACAGGCGTGAATGGAGGGACGAATGGAGACGTGTCGTCTTCAGCGATGAGAGTCGCTTCTGCCTTGGTGCCAATGATGGTCGTATGCGTGTTTGGCGCCGTGCAGGTGAGCGCCACAATCAGGACTGCATATGACCGAGGCACACAGGGCCAACACCCGGCATCATGGTGTGGGGAGCGATCTCCTACACTGGCCGTACACCACTGGTGATCGTCGAGGGGACACTGAATAGTGCACGGTACATCCAAACCGTCATCAAACCCATCGTTCTACCATTCCTAGACCGGCAAGGGAACTTGCTGTTCCAACAGGACAATGCACGTCCGCATGTATCCCGTGCCACCCAACGTGCTCTAGAAGGTGTAAGTCAACTACCCTGGCCAGCAAGATCTCCGGATCTGTCCCCCATTGAGCATGTTTGGGACTGGATGAAGCGTCGTCTCACGCGGTCTGCACGTCCAGCACGAACGCTGGCCAACTGAGGCGCCAGGTGGAAATGGCATGGCAAGCCGTTCCACAGGACTACATTCAGCATTTCTACGATCGTCTCCATGGGAGAATAGCAGCCTGCATTGCTGCGAAAGGTGGATATACACTGTACTAGTGCCGACATTGTGCATGCTCTGTTGCCTGTGTCTATGTGCCTGTGGTTCTGTCAGTGTGATCATGTGATGTATCTGACCCCAGGAATGTGTCAATAAAGTTTCCCCTTCCTGGGACAATGAATTCACGGTGTTCTTATTTCAATTTCCAGGAGTGTATTTCTGAAAGAAGCTGTAAAATGCTCCTCACACACTGCTACCTAGACACACAGTTAATAGAATCCAAAGTCATCACATTCGATCCATTACCCTATGAGAAATATTTCTGAAAGAAGCAGCAGAAAGCTCCTCTCGCACTGCCATTCGGACCCACAGTAACTATAAATACAAAGTCATAACATTCGATCCATTACCCTATAAGAAATATTTCTGAAAGTAGCTGCAGAAAGCTCCTCCTACACTATTATCTGTATGCACAGTGGCTGGAAATACAAAGCCATCACATTGGATCCGTGGCCCCATATGATATATTTCCGAAAGCAGCTGCAGAAAGCTCCTCTCACACTACTACCTGGACACACAGTGACTATAAATACAAAGACATCACACTCGATCCATTACCCTATGAGAAATATTACTGAAAGAAACTGCAGAAAGCTCCTCTCACACTGCTATCTGGGCACACAGTGACTAGAAATACAAAGTCATCAAATTCGGTCCATTACTCTATGAGAAATGTTTCTGAAAGAAGCTGCAGAAAGCTAATCTCACACTGCTATCTGGACACACAGTGACAAGAAATACAAAGTCATCACATTCGATCCATTGCCCTATGAGAAATATTACTGAAAGAAACTGCAGAAAGCTCCTCTCACACTGCTATCTGTACGCACAGAGTTTGGAAATACAAAGTGATCATATTCAATCGATTACTTATGTGAAATATTTCTGAACGAAGCAGCAGAAACATCCTCTCCCACTGCTGTCTATGTTTACAGTGACATGAAATACAAAGTCATCACATTCGATCCTTTACCCCATGAGAAATATTTCTGAAAGAATCTGCAGAATGCTCCTCTCACACTGCTATCTGGGCACACAGTGACTAGAAATACAAAGTCATCACATTCGTTCCATTACACTATGTGATATATTTCTGAAAGAAGCTGCAGAAAGCTCCTCTCACACTGCTATCTGTAAGCACAGTGACTAGAAATACAAAGTCATCACATTCGTCCATTACCCTTTGTGAAATATACCTGAAAAAATCTGCAGAAAGCTCTTCTCACACTGGTATCTGGACACACAGTGACTAGAAATACAAAGTCATCACATTCGTTCCATTACCCTATGTGATATATTTCTGAAAGAAGCTGCGGAAAGCTCCTCTTACACCGGTATCTGTACACACAGTGGCTGGAAATAGAAAGTCATCACATTCGATCCATTACCCTATGAGAAATATTTCTGAAACAAGCTGCAGAAAACTCCTCTCACACTGCTACCTGGACACACAGTGACTATAAATACAAAGTCGTCACTTTCTTTCCATTACTCTATGAGAAATATTTCTGAAATAAGCTGCAGAAAGCTCCTCTTACACTGCTATCTGTATGCACAGTGGCTGTAAATACAAAGCCATCACATTGGATACATTACCACATGTGATATATTTCTGAAAGAAGCTGCAAAATGCTCCTCACACACTGCCATCTAGACACACAGTTAATAGAATCCAAAGTCATCACATTCGATCCGTTACCCTATGAGAAATATTTCTGAAAGAAGCAGCAGAAAGCTCCTCTCGCACTGCCATTCGGACCCACAGGGACTATAATTACAAAGTCATAACATTCGATCCATTACCCTATAAGAAATATTTCTGAAAGTAGCTGCAGAAAGCTCCTCCTACACTACTATCTGTATGCACAGTGGCTGGAAATACAAAGCCATCACATTGGATACATTACCACATGTGATATATTTCTGAAAGAAGCTGCAAAATGCTCCTCACACACTGCTATCTAGACACACAGTTAATAGAATCCAAAGTCATCACATTCGATCCATTACCCTATGATAAATATTTCTGAAAGAAGCTGCAGAAAGCTCCTCTCACACTGCTATCTGTACGCACGGTAATCGGAAATACAAAGTCATCATTTTCGATCCATTACCCTATGAGAAATATTTCTATAATAAGCTGCAGAAAACTCATCTTACACTGCTATCTGTACGCACAGTGGCTGGAAGTACAAAGTCATCATATTCTACTGATTACCCTATGTGAAATATTTCTGAAAGCTGCAGAAAGCACCTCTCACACTGCTATCAGTGTTTACAGTGACAAGAAATACAAAGTCATCACATTGGATCCATTACCCTATGAGAAATAATTCAGAAAGAATCTGCAGAAAGTTCCTCTCAAACTGCTATCTATGTTTACAGTGACAAGAAATACATAGTCATCACATTCGATTCATTACCATACTTGGTATACTAGTGAAAGAAACTGCAGAATGCTCCTCTCACGCTGCTATCTGGTCACACAGTGACTAAGAATACAAAGTCATTACAATCAACCCATTACCCTACGTGAAATAGATGTGAAAGAAGCTGCAGAAAGCTGTTCTCACACTGCTATCTGTAGGCACAGTGGCTAGAAAAACGAAGTCATTACTTTCCATCCATTACCCTATGTGATATATTTGTGAAAGAAGCTGCAGATAACTCCTCCCACACTGCTATCTGGACACATAGTGACTAGAAATACAAAGTCATCACATTCGTCCTTTACCCAATGTGATTTATTTCTGAAAGAAGCTGCACAAAACTCCCCTCACACTGCTATCAGTACGCACAGCACATAGTCATTTGCTCTATTACCCTACGTGATATATTTCTGAAAGAAGCTGCGGAAAGCTGTTCTCACTCCGCTTTCTGCACGCACAGTGGCTGGAAATACAAAGTACTCACATTCGATCTATTACCCTATGTGAAATATTTCTGAAACAAGCTGCAGAAAGCTCCTTGCACACTGCTATCTATGTATACACTGACAAGAAATACAAAGTCATTACAATCCATTCATTACCCTATGAGAAAATTTCTGAAAGAAGCTGCAGTTAGCTCCCCTCACACTGCTATCTTGACCCACAGTTACAACAGATACAAAATCATCACATTCAATCCATTACCCTATTTGATATATTGCTAAAAGAAGCTGCAGAAAGCACCTTTAACACTTCTATCTGTACGCACAGAGCCTGGAAATTTAAAGTCATCTCTTTCGATAAATGACGCTATGAGAAATAATTCTGAAAGATGCTGCAGAAAGCTCCTCTCAAACTGCCATCTGTACGCGCAGTGACTAGAAAAACAAAGTCATCACATTTGATCCATTACCCTATGTGATATATTTCAGAAAAAAGTTGCAGAAAGCTCCTCTCACACTGCTATCTGTAAGCAAAGTGACTAGAAATACAAAGTCATCACATTCGTCCATTACCATATGAGAAATATTTTTGAAAGAAGCTGCAGATAGCTCCCCTCGCACTGCTTTATTGACACCCAATGACTAGAAATACAAAATCATCTCATTCACTCCATTTCCCAATTATATATATTACTGAAAGAAGCCGCAGAAAGCTCCTCTCACACAGCTATCTGGAGACACAGTGACTAAAAGTACAAAGTCATCACATTGGATCCATTTCACTATGTTAAATATTTCTGAAAGAAGCTGCAGAATGCTCCTCTCACACTGCTATGTAGATGCACAGTGACTAGAAATACAAAGTCATCACTTTCCTTCCATTACCCAATGTGATATGTTTCTGAATGAAGCTGCAGAAAGCTCCTGTCACACTGCTATCCGTACGCACAGTGACAAGGAATACAAAGTCATCACATTATATCCATTGGCGTGTGAAATATATGCGAAAAAAGTTGCAGAAAGCTCCTCACACACTGCTATCTGTACCCAGAGTGGCTGGAAATACAAAGTCAACATATCGATCTATTAAACTATGCGAAATAATTCTCCATGATACCCCAGAAAGCTCCTCTCCCAATGCTGTCTCTGCTTACAGTGACTACAAATACAAAGTCATCACATTCGTTCCATTACCCAATGTGATTTATTTCTGAAAGAAGCTGCAGGATGCTCCACTTAAATTGCTATCTGTACGCACAGTGACTACAAATACAAAGTTATCACATTCGATCCATTGCCCTCCGAGAAATACTTCAGAAAGAAGCTGCAGAAAGCTCCTCTCACACTGCTATCTGTACGCACAGTTGCTGGAAATACAAAGTCATCACATTCGATCCATTACCCTATGTGATATATTTCTGAAAGAAGCTGCATAAAGCTCATCTCACACTGCTATCTGGACACACAGTGACTAAGTATATGAAGTCATCACATTCAATCCATTACCCAATGATAATATTTCTGAAAGAAGCTGCAGAAAGCTGCTCTCACACTGCTATCTGTAAGCACAGTTGCTGGAAATACAAAGTCATCACATTTGATCCATTACATTGATCTGAAACAAGCTGCAGAAAGCTCCTTGCACACTGCTATCTATGTATACACTGACAAGAAATACAAAGTCATTACAATCCATTCATTACCCTATGAGAAAATTTCTGAAAGAAGCTGCAGTTAGCTCCCCTCACACTGCTATCTTGACCCACAATTACAACAGATACAAAATCATCACATTCAATCCATTACCCTATTTGATATATTGCTAAAAGAAGCTGCAGAAAGCTCCTTTAACACTTCTATCTGTACGCACAGAGCCTGGAAATTTAAAGTCATCACTTTCGATAAATGATGCTATGAGAAATAATTCTGAAAGATGCTGCAGAAAGCTCCTCTCAAACTGCCATCTGTACGCACAGTGACTAGAAAAACAAAGTCATCACATTTGATCCATTACCCTATGTGATATATTTCAGAAAAAAGTTGCAGAAAGCTCCTCTCACACTGCTATCTGTACGCACAGAGGCTTGAAATACAAAGTGATCATATTCGATCGATTACCCTATGTGAAATATTTCTGAACGAAGCAGCAGAAACATCCTCTCCCACTGCTGTCTATGTTTACAGTGACATGAAATACAAAGTCATCACATTCGATCCATTACTCTATGAGAAATATTTCTGAAAGAATCTGCAGAAAGCTAATTCACACTGCTATCTGGACACACAGTGACAAGAAATACAAAGACATCACATTCGATCCATTGCCCTATGAGAAATATTACTGAAAGAAACTGCAGAAAGCTCCTCTCACACTGCTATCTGTACGCACAGAGGCTTGAAATACAAAGTGATCATATTCGATCGATTACCCTATGTGAAATATTTCTGAACGAAGCAGCAGAAACATCCTCTCCCACTGCTGTCTATGTTTACAGTGACATGAAATACAAAGTCATCACATTCGATCCATTACCCTATGTGAAATATTTCCGAAAGAATCTGCAGAATGCTCCTGTCACACTGCTATCTGGGCACACAGTGACTAGAAATACAAAGTCATCACAATCGTTCCATTACACTATGTGATATATTTCTGAAAGAAGCTGCAGAAAGCTCCTCTCACACTGCTATCTGTAAGCACAGTGACTAGAAATACAAAGTCATCACATTCGTCCATTACCCTTTGTGAAATATACCTGAAAAAATCTGCAGAAAGCTCTTCTCACACTGGTGTCTGGACACACAGTGACTAGATATACTAAGTCATCACATTCGTTCCATTACCCTATGTGATATATTTCTGAAAGGAGCTGCAGGATGCTCCTCTCACACTGCTATCTGTACGCACAGTGACTAGAAATACAACGTCTTCACATTGGATCCATTACCCTATGTGAAATATTTCTGAATGAAGCAGCGGAAAGCTCCTCTCCCACTGCTGTCTATGTTTACAGTGACAAGTAATACAAAGTCATCACATTCGATCCATTACCCCATGAGAAATATTTCTGGAGGAAGCAGCTGAAAGCTACCCTCACACTGATCCCTATATTTACAGAGACAACAAATACATAGTCATCACTTTTGATCCATTCCCTATGTGATGTATATCTGAAAGGGGCTACAGAAAGCTTCTGTCACACTGTTCTCTGGACACACAGTGACTAGAAACACCAAACTCATCACATTCGATTCATTGCCCTATGTGATATATTTCTGAAAGAAGCTGCGGAAAGCTCCTCTCACACTACTACCTGGACACACAGTGACTATAAATACAAAGTCATCACATTCGATCCATTACTCTATGAGAAATATTTCTGAAATAAGCTGCAGAAAGCTCCTCTTACACTGCTATCTGTATGCACAGTGGCTGTAAATACAAAGCCATCACATTGGATCCATTACCGCATGTGATATACACTCCTGGAAATGGAAAAAAGAACACATTGACACCGGTGTGTCAGACCCACCATACTTGCTCCGGACACTGCGAGAGGGCTGTACAAGCAATGATCACACGCACGGCACAGCGGACACACCAGGAACCGCGGTGTTGGCCATCGAATGGCACTAGCTGCGCAGCATTTGTGCACCGCCGCCGTCAGTGTCAGCCAGTTTGCCGTGGCATACAGAGCTCCATCGCAGTCTTTAACACTGGTAGCATGCTGCGATAGCATGGACGTGAACCGTATGTGCAGTTGACGGACTTTGAGCGAGGGCGTATAGTGGGCATGCGGGAGGCCGGGTGGACGTACCGCCGAATTGCTCAACACGTGGGGCGTGAGGTCTCCACAGTACATCGATGTCGTCGCCAGTGGTCGGCGGAAGGTGCACGTGCCCGTCGACCTGGGACCGGACCGCAGCGACGCACGGATGCACGCCAAGACCGTAGGATCCTACGCAGTGCCGTAGGGGACTGCACCGCCACTTCCCAGCAAATTAGGGACACTGTTCCTCCTGGGGTATCGGCGAGGACCATTCGCAACCGTCTCCATGAAGTTGGGCTACGGTCCCGCACACCGTTAGGCCGTCTTCCGCTCACGCCCCAACATCGTGCAGCCCGCCTCCAGTGGTGTCGCGACAGGCGTGAATGGAGGGACGAATGGAGACGTGTCGTCTTCAGCGATGAGAGTCGCTTCTGCCTTGGTGCCAATGATGGTCGTATGCGTGTTTGGCGCCGTGCAGGTGAGCGCCACAATCAGGACTGCATATGACCGAGGCACACAGGGCCAACACCCGGCATCATGGTGTGGGGAGCGATCTCCTACACTGGCCGTACACCACTGGTGATCGTCGAGGGGACACTGAATAGTGCACGGTACATCCAAACCGTCATCAAACCCATCGTTCTACCATTCCTAGACCGGCAAGGGAACTTGCTGTTCCAACAGGACAATGCACGTCCGCATGTATCCCGTGCCACCCAACGTGCTCTAGAAGGTGTAAGTCAACTACCCTGGCCAGCAAGATCTCCGGATCTGTCCCCCATTGAGCATGTTTGGGACTGGATGAAGCGTCGTCTCACGCGGTCTGCACGTCCAGCACGAACGCTGGCCAACTGAGGCGCCAGGTGGAAATGGCATGGCAAGCCGTTCCACAGGACTACATTCAGCATTTCTACGATCGTCTCCATGGGAGAATAGCAGCCTGCATTGCTGCGAAAGGTGGATATACACTGTACTAGTGCCGACATTGTGCATGCTCTGTTGCCTGTGTCTATGTGCCTGTGGTTCTGTCAGTGTGATCATGTGATGTATCTGACCCCAGGAATGTGTCAATAAAGTTTCCCCTTCCTGGGACAATGAATTCACGGTGTTCTTATTTCAATTTCCAGGAGTGTATTTCTGAAAGAAGCTGTAAAATGCTCCTCACACACTGCTACCTAGACACACAGTTAATAGAATCCAAAGTCATCACATTCGATCCATTACCCTATGAGAAATATTTCTGAAAGAAGCAGCAGAAAGCTCCTCTCGCACTGCCATTCGGACCCACAGTAACTATAAATACAAAGTCATAACATTCGATCCATTACCCTATAAGAAATATTTCTGAAAGTAGCTGCAGAAAGCTCCTCCTACACTATTATCTGTATGCACAGTGGCTGGAAATACAAAGCCATCACATTGGATCCGTGGTCCCATATGATATATTTCCGAAAGCAGCTGCAGAAAGCTCCTCTCACACTACTACCTGGACACACAGTGACTATAAATACAAAGACATCACACTCGATCCATTACCCTATGAGAAATATTACTGAAAGAAACTGCAGAAAGCTCCTCTCACACTGCTATCTGGGCACACAGTGACTAGAAATACAAAGTCATCAAATTCGGTCCATTACTCTATGAGAAATGTTTCTGAAAGAAGCTGCAGAAAGCTAATCTCACACTGCTATCTGGACACACAGTGACAAGAAATACAAAGTCATCACATTCGATCCATTGCCCTATGAGAAATATTACTGAAAGAAACTGCAGAAAGCTCCTCTCACACTGCTATCTGTACGCACAGAGTTTGGAAATACAAAGTGATCATATTCAATCGATTACTTATGTGAAATATTTCTGAACGAAGCAGCAGAAACATCCTCTCCCACTGCTGTCTATGTTTACAGTGACATGAAATACAAAGTCATCACATTCGATCCTTTACCCCATGAGAAATATTTCTGAAAGAATCTGCAGAATGCTCCTCTCACACTGCTATCTGGGCACACAGTGACTAGAAATACAAAGTCATCACATTCGTTCCATTACACTATGTGATATATTTCTGAAAGAAGCTGCAGAAAGCTCCTCTCACACTGCTATCTGTAAGCACAGTGACTAGAAATACAAAGTCATCACATTCGTCCATTACCCTTTGTGAAATATACCTGAAAAAATCTGCAGAAAGCTCTTCTCACACTGGTATCTGGACACACAGTGACTAGAAATACAAAGTCATCACATTCGTTCCATTACCCTATGTGATATATTTCTGAAAGAAGCTGCGGAAAGCTCCTCTTACACCGGTATCTGTACACACAGTGGCTGGAAATAG
This sequence comes from Schistocerca piceifrons, assembly GCF_021461385.2. Taxonomy (NCBI): domain Eukaryota; kingdom Metazoa; phylum Arthropoda; class Insecta; order Orthoptera; family Acrididae; genus Schistocerca; species Schistocerca piceifrons. The sequence continues at coordinate 3,021,823 of NW_025728467.1, read as the reverse complement.
AAAGTCATCACATTCGATCCATTACCCTATGAGAAATATTTCTGAAACAAGCTGCAGAAAACTCCTCTCACACTGCTACCTGGACACACAGTGACTATAAATACAAAGTCGTCACTTTCTTTCCATTACTCTATGAGAAATATTTCTGAAATAAGCTGCAGAAAGCTCCTCTTACACTGCTATCTGTATGCACAGTGGCTGTAAATACAAAGCCATCACATTGGATACATTACCACATGTGATATATTTCTGAAAGAAGCTGCAAAATGCTCCTCACACACTGCCATCTAGACACACAGTTAATAGAATCCAAAGTCATCACATTCGATCCGTTACCCTATGAGAAATATTTCTGAAAGAAGCAGCAGAAAGCTCCTCTCGCACTGCCATTCGGACCCACAGGGACTATAATTACAAAGTCATAACATTCGATCCATTACCCTATAAGAAATATTTCTGAAAGTAGCTGCAGAAAGCTCCTCCTACACTACTATCTGTATGCACAGTGGCTGGAAATACAAAGCCATCACATTGGATACATTACCACATGTGATATATTTCTGAAAGAAGCTGCAAAATGCTCCTCACACACTGCTATCTAGACACACAGTTAATAGAATCCAAAGTCATCACATTCGATCCATTACCCTATGATAAATATTTCTGAAAGAAGCTGCAGAAAGCTCCTCTCACACTGCTATCTGTACGCACGGTAATCGGAAATACAAAGTCATCATTTTCGATCCATTACCCTATGAGAAATATTTCTATAATAAGCTGCAGAAAACTCATCTTACACTGCTATCTGTACGCACAGTGGCTGGAAGTACAAAGTCATCATATTCTACTGATTACCCTATGTGAAATATTTCTGAAAGCTGCAGAAAGCACCTCTCACACTGCTATCAGTGTTTACAGTGACAAGAAATACAAAGTCATCACATTGGATCCATTACCCTATGAGAAATAATTCAGAAAGAATCTGCAGAAAGTTCCTCTCAAACTGCTATCTATGTTTACAGTGACAAGAAATACATAGTCATCACATTCGATTCATTACCATACTTGGTATACTAGTGAAAGAAACTGCAGAATGCTCCTCTCACGCTGCTATCTGGTCGCACAGTGACTAAGAATACAAAGTCATTACAATCAACCCATTACCCTACGTGAAATAGATGTGAAAGAAGCTGCAGAAAGCTGTTCTCACACTGCTATCTGTAGGCACAGTGGCTAGAAAAACGAAGTCATTACTTTCCATCCATTACCCTATGTGATATATTTGTGAAAGAAGCTGCAGATAACTCCTCCCACACTGCTATCTGGACACATAGTGACTAGAAATACAAAGTCATCACATTCGTCCTTTACCCAATGTGATTTATTTCTGAAAGAAGCTGCACAAAACTCCCCTCACACTGCTATCAGTACGCACAGCACATAGTCATTTGCTCTATTACCCTACGTGATATATTTCTGAAAGAAGCTGCGGAAAGCTGTTCTCACTCCGCTTTCTGCACGCACAGTGGCTGGAAATACAAAGTACTCACATTCGATCTATTACCCTATGTGAAATATTTCTGAAACAAGCTGCAGAAAGCTCCTTGCACACTGCTATCTATGTATACACTGACAAGAAATACAAAGTCATTACAATCCATTCATTACCCTATGAGAAAATTTCTGAAAGAAGCTGCAGTTAGCTCCCCTCACACTGCTATCTTGACCCACAGTTACAACAGATACAAAATCATCACATTCAATCCATTACCCTATTTGATATATTGCTAAAAGAAGCTGCAGAAAGCACCTTTAACACTTCTATCTGTACGCACAGAGCCTGGAAATTTAAAGTCATCACTTTCGATAAATGACGCTATGAGAAATAATTCTGAAAGATGCTGCAGAAAGCTCCTCTCAAACTGCCATCTGTACGCGCAGTGACTAGAAAAACAAAGTCATCACATTTGATCCATTACCCTTAGTGATATATTTCAGAAAAAAGTTGCAGAAAGCTCCTCTCACACTGCTATCTGTAAGCAAAGTGACTAGAAATACAAAGTCATCACATTCGTCCATTACCATATGAGAAATATTTTTGAAAGAAGCTGCAGATAGCTCCCCTCGCACTGCTTTATTGACACCCAATGACTAGAAATACAAAATCATCTCATTCACTCCATTTCCCAATTATATATATTACTGAAAGAAGCCGCAGAAAGCTCCTCTCACACAGCTATCTGGAGACACAGTGACTAAAAGTACAAAGTCATCACATTGGATCCATTTCACTATGTTAAATATTTCTGAAAGAAGCTGCAGAATGCTCCTCTCACACTGCTATGTAGATGCACAGTGACTAGAAATACAAAGTCATCACTTTCCTTCCATTACCCAATGTGATATGTTTCTGAATGAAGCTGCAGAAAGCTCCTGTCACACTGCTATCCGTACGCACAGTGACAAGGAATACAAAGTCATCACATTATATCCATTGGCGTGTGAAATATATGCGAAAAAAGTTGCAGAAAGCTCCTCACACACTGCTATCTGTACCCAGAGTGGCTGGAAATACAAAGTCAACATAACGATCTATTAAACTATGCGAAATAATTCTCCATGATACCCCAGAAAGCTCCTCTCCCAATGCTGTCTCTGCTTACAGTGACTACAAATACAAAGTCATCACATTCGTTCCATTACCCAATGTGATTTATTTCTGAAAGAAGCTGCAGGATGCTCCACTTAAATTGCTATCTGTACGCACAGTGACTACAAATACAAAGTTATCACATTCGATCCATTGCCCTCCGAGAAATACTTCAGAAAGAAGCTGCAGAAAGCTCCTCTCACACTGCTATCTGTACGCACAGTTGCTGGAAATACAAAGTCATCACATTCGATCCATTACCCTATGTGATATATTTCTGAAAGAAGCTGCATAAAGCTCATCTCACACTGCTATCTGGACACACAGTGACTAAGTATATGAAGTCATCACATTCAATCCATTACCCTATGTGAAATATTTCTTAAAGCTGCAGAAAGCTCGTCCCACACTGCAATCTGTATTCATAATGGCTTGAAATAGAAAATCATCACATATGATATATTACCCTATTTGATATATTACTGAAAGAAGCAGCAGAAAGCCCCACTCACACTGCTATCTGGACACACAGTGACCAAAAATACAAAGTCATCACATTCGATCCATAACCCTATGAAAAATATTTCTGAAAGAAGCTTCAGAAAGCTCCTCTCACACTGCTATCCATACGCACAGTGACTAGAAATTCCAAGTCATCACATTGGATCCATTACCCTATGTGAAATATTTCTTAAAGCTGCAGAAAGCTCCTCTCAGACTGCTATCTGTATTCATAATGGCTTGAAATAGATAATCATCACATATGATATATTACCATATTTGATATATTACTGAAAGAAGCAGCAGAAAGCCCCTCTCACACTGCTATCTGGACACACAGTGACCATAAATACAAAGTCATCACATTCGATCCATAACCCTATGAAATATATTTCTGAAAGCAGCTTCAGAAAGCTCCTCTCACACTGCTATCCGTACGTGAAGTGACTAGAAATTCAAAGTCATCACATTCGATCCATTACCCTATGTGAATTATTTCTGAAAGAAGCTGCAGAAAGCTCCTCTTAAATTGCTATCTGTACGCACAGTGGCTATAAATACAAAGTTATCACATTCGATCCATTACCCTATGGGAAATATTTCTGAAAGAAGCTGCAGAAAGCTCCTCTCACACTGCTATCTGTACGCACAGTTGCTGGAAATACAAAGACATCACATTTGATCCATTACACAATGACAAATATTTCTGAAAGAAGTTGCAGAAAGCTCCTCTACCACTGCTATTTTTACATACAGTGACTAGAAATACAAAGTCATCTCATTCGATCCACTACCCTATGTTAAATAATTCTGAAAGAAGCTGCAGAAAGCTCCTCTCACACTGTTATCTGTACGCACAGTGACTAGAAATACAAAGTCATCACATTCGATCCAATACCCTGTGTGAAATATTTCTGAAAGAAGCTGCAGAACGCTCCACTCTCACTGCTATCTGTAAGCACAGTGGCTGGAAATTCAAAATCGTCACATTCGATTCAATACCCTATGAGCAATATTTCTGATAGAAGCTGCAGAATGCTCCTCTCACACTGCTATCTGTACACACTGTGGCTGGAAGTACAAAGTCATCACACTCGTTCCATTACCCTATGTGATTTATTTCTGATAGAAGCTGCAGAAAGTTCCTCTGAAATTGCTATCTGTAAGCACAGTGACTAGAAATACAAAGTTATTACATTCAATCTGTTACCCTAAGAGAAATATTTCTGAAAGAAGCTGCAGAAAGCTAATCTCCCAGTGCTATCTGTACGCACAGTTGCTGGAAATACAAAGTCATTACATGCGATCCATTACCCTATGAGAAATATTTCTGAAAGAAGCTGCAGAAAGCTAATCTCACACTGTTATCTGTACGCACAGTGGCTGGAAATTGAAAGTCATCACCTTCGATCCATTACCCTATGAGAAATTTTTCTGAATGAAGCAGCAGAAAGCTCCTCTCCCAATGCTGTCTATGTTTACAGTGACAAGAAATACAAAGTCATCTCATTCGATACAATAACCAATGAGAAATATATCTCATAGAAGCTGCAGAAAGCCCCTCTCTCGTTTCTAACTGAACGCACAGTGGCTGGAAATACAAAGTCAACATATTGGATCGATTACCCTACGTGAAGTATTTCTGAAGGAAGCTGCTGAAACCTCCTCACACACTGCTATCTGTACCTAGAGTAGATGGAAAATCAAAGTCAACATATCGATCTATACCCTATGTGAAATACTTCTCCTTGAAGCAGCAGAAAGCTCTTCTCCCAATGCTGGTTCTGTTTACAGTGACATGTAATACAAAGTCATCACATTCAATCCATTACCCTATGTGATATATTTCTGAAAGAAGCTGCAGGAAGCTGTTCTCACACTACAAACTGTACGCACAGTGGCTGGAAATTGAAAGTCATCACATTCGATCCATTACCCTATGAGAAATATTTCTGAAAGAAGCTGCAGAAAGCTCCTCTCACACTGCTATCTTTACACACAGTGGCTAGAAATACAAAGTCATCACATTCGATCCACCATCCTATGTGAAATATTTCTGAAAGTAACTGCAGAATGCTCCTCTCACTCTGCTATCTGGACACACAATGACTATAAATACAAAGTCATCACATTCAATACATTACCCTTTGCGAAATATATGTGAAAGAAGCTGCAGAAATCTCCTCTCACACTACTATCTATACGCACAACGACTAGAAAATCAAAGTCAACAAATTCGATCCTTTACCCTACATGAAATATTTCTGAAACAAGATGCAGAAAGAACCTCTCACACTGCTATCTGCACGCACAGTGGCTGGAAATACAAACTTATCACATTCGATCCATTACCCTATGTGATATATTTCTCAAAGAAGTTGCAGAAAGCCCCTCTCACACTGCTATCTGTACGCAAAGTGACTAGAAATAAAAAGTCATCACATTCATCAATTACCCTATGTGAAATATTTCTGAAAGAATCTGCAGAAGCTCCTGTAACACTGCTATCTGGACACCCAGTGACTAGAAATACTAAGTCATAACATTCGTTCCATTACCCAATGTGATTTATTACTGAAGGAAGTTGCACAAAGCTCCCCTCACACTGCTATCAGCATGCACAGCGCCCAGAAATACAAAGTCATCACATTCGCTCTATTATCCTATGTGATATTTTTCTGAAAGAAGCTGCGGAAAGCTGTTCTCACACCGCTATCTGTACGCACAGTGGCTGGAAACACAAAGTCATCACATTCAATCTATTACCCTATGTGAAATATTCCTGAAAGAAACTGCAGAAAGGTGACAAGAAGTACAAAGTCATCACAATCCATCCATTACCCTATGAGAAAAATTCTGAAAGAAGCTGGAATTAGCTCCCCTCACACTGCTATCTTGACCCACAGTGACTACAAATACAAAATCATCACGTTCAATGCATTACACTATTAGATATGTTACAGAAAGAAGCTGCAGATAACTCCACTCCCACTGCTATCTGGACACACAGTGACTAAAAGTACTAACTTGTCACATTGGATCCATTACCCTATGTCAATTATTTCTGAATGAAGCAGCGGAAAGCTCCTCTCAAATTGCTATCTGTTCACACAGTGACTAGAAATACAAAGTCATCACATTCGTCCATTACCCTATGAGAAAAATTTCTGAAAGAAGCTCCAGAAAGCTCCTCTCACACTGACATCTGGACACACAGTTACTAAAAATACAAAGTCATCACATTCAATCCTTTATTATATGTGATATATTTCTGAAAGAAGCTGTGGGAAGCTCCTCTCACACTGCTATCTGGACACACAGAGACTAAAAATACAATGTCCTCACATTCAATATATTACCCTTTGCGAAATATATGTGAAAGAAGCTGCAGAAAGTACCTCTCACACTGCCATCTGGACACACAGTTACTAAAATTACAAAGGCATCACATTCAATCCATTACCCTATGTGATAAGTTTCTGAAAGAAGCTGCAGAAAGCTCCTCTCACACTGCTACCTGTACGCACAGTGACTAGAATTTCAAAGTCATCACATTTGATTCATTACCCCATGTGATATATTTCTGAAAGAAGCTGCAGGACGCAGTTCTCACCCAGCTATCTGCTCGCACAGTCCCTGGAAATACGAAGTCATCACATTTGATCCATTACCCTATTTGATATATTACTGAAAGACGCTGCAGAAAGCTCCTCTCACACTGCCATCTGGACACACAGTTACTAAAAATACAAACTCATCACATTCAATCCATTACACTATGTGATATATCTCTGAAAGAAGCTGCAGAAAGCTCCTTTCACACTGCTATGTGGACACACAGTGACTAAGAATACAAAGTCATCACATTCAATCCATTACCCTATGTTAAATATTTCTGAAAGAAGCTTCAGAATGCTCCTCTCACACTGCTATCTGGACACACAGTGACCAAAAATACAAAGTCATCATATTCAATCCATTACGATATGCGAAAATTATGTGAAAGAAGCTGCAGAAAGCTCCTCTCACTCTGCTATTTTTACACACAGTGATTAGAAATACAAATTCTTCACATTCAATCCATTACCCTAAGAGAAATATTTATGAAGGAGGCTGCAGAAATCTCCTCTCACAATGCTGTCTTTATTTACAGTGACATGAAATACAAAGTCATAACTTTCGATCCATTAATCTATGAGAAATATTTCTGTAAGAAGCTGCAGAAAGCTCCTCTCACACTGCTATCTGGACACACAGTGACTAGAAATTCGAAGTCATCACATTCGATCCATTACCCTATGTGAAATATTTCTGAAAGAAGCTGCAGAAAGCTCCTCCAACTGCTATGTGCACAAACAGTGACTAAAAATAAAAAGTCATCACATTCGTTCCGTTACACTATGTGATTTATTTCTGAATGAAGCTGCAGAAAGCTCATCTCAAATTGCTATCTGTACACACAGTGACTAGAAATACAAAGTTATCACATTCGATCGATTACCCTATGTAAAATATTTCTGAAAGTAACTGCAGAATGCTCTTCTAACTCTGCTATTTTTACACACAGTGACTAGTAATACAAAATCATCTCATTCAATCAATTACCCAATTATATATATTTCTGATAGAAGCTGCAGAAAGCTCCTTTTACAGTGCTATCTGTACGCACAGTGGCTGGAAATTCAAAGTCATCGTATTCGATCCATTACACTATGAGCAATATTTCTGATTGAAGCTGCAGAAAGCTCCTCTCACACTGCTATCTGTACACACAGTGGCTGGAAATACAAAGTCATCACATTCAGTCCATTACCCTATGTGAAATATTTCTAAAAGAAACTGCAGAATGCTCCTCTCACACTGCCATCTGGACACACAGTTACTAAAAATACAAAGTCATCACATTCGTTCCATTAACCTATCTCATTTATTTCTGAAAGAAGCTGCAGAATGCTCCTCTCACACTGCCATCCGGACACACAGTGACTAAAATTACAAAATCATCTCATTCAATCCATTACCCAATTATATAAATTTCTGATAGAAGCTGCAGAAAGCTAGTATTACACTGCTATCTGGACACACAGAGGCTGGAAATACAAAGTCATGACATTCAATCCATTACCCTGTGTGAAATATATGTGAAACAAGATGCAGAAAGATCCTCTCACACTGTTATCTGTACGCACAGTGTTTGGAAATTCAAAGTCATCACATTCGATCCATTACCCTATGAGCAATATTTCTGTTTGAAGCTGCAGAAAGCTCCTCTCACACTGCTATCTGTACACACAGTGGCTGGAAATACAAAGTCATCACATTCAGTCCATTACCCTATGTGAAATATTTCTGATAAAAACTGCAAAATGCTCCTCTCACACTCCCATCTTGACACACAGTTAATAAAAATACAAAGTCATCACATTCGATCCGTTACCCTATGCGAAATATTTCTGAAAGAAACTGCAGAATACTCTTCTCACTCTTCTATCTGGACACACAATGACTAGAAATACAAAGTCCTCCCATTCAATACATTACCCTTTGCGAAATATATGTGAAAGAAGCTGCAGAAAGCTCCTCTCACTGCTATATGTACACACAGTAGCAGGAAATAAAAAGTTATCACTTCCGATTCATTACCTTATGTGAAATATTTCAGAAAGCTGCAGAAAGCTCCTCTCACAGTGGTATCTGTACGCACAGTCACTAGAAATGCAAAGTCATCACATTCGATCCCATACCATATGTGAAATTATTCTGAAAGAAGCAGCAGAAAGATCCTCTCACGCTGCTATCTGTACACACAGTGGCTGGAAATACAAAGTCATCACATTCGTTCCATTAACCTATGTGATTTATTTCTGAAAGAACCTGCAGAATGCTCCTCTCACACTGCCATCTGGACACACAGTGACTAAAAATACAAAGTCATCACATTCGTTCCATTACCCTATGTGATTTATTTCTGAATGAAGCTGCAGAAAGCTCATCTCAAATTGCTATCTGTACACACAGTGACTAGAAATACAAAGTTATCACATTCGATCCATTACCCTATGTAAAATATTTCTGAAAGTAACTGCAGAATGCTCCTCTCACTCTGCTATTTTTACACACAGTGACTAGTAATACAAAGTCATCACATTCGATTCCTTACCCCATGTGATATATTTCTGAAAGAAGATGCAGGAAGCAGTTCTCACACTGCTATCTGCTCACACAGTCCCTGGAAATACACAGTCATCACATTTGATCCATTACCCTATTTGATATATTACTGAAAGTAAATGCAGAAAGCTTCTCTCACACGGCCATCTGGACACACAGTTACTAAAATTTCAAAGTCATCACATTCAATCCATTATTCTATGTGATATATTTCTGAAAGAAGCTGCAGAAAGCTCCTCTCACACTGCTATCTGGACACACAGAGACTAAGAATACAAAGTCATCACATTCAATCCATTACCCTATGTTAAGTATTACTGAAAGAAGCTTCAGAATGCTCCTCTCACACTGCTATCTGGACACACGGTGACTAAAAATACAAAGTTATCACATTCAAAACATTACCCTTTGCGAAATCTATGTGAAAGAAGCTTCTGAAAGCTCCTCTCACTCTGCTATCTGTACACACAGTGGCTGGAAATACGAAGTTATCACATTCAATCCATTGCCCTATGTGAAATATTTCTGAAAGCTGCAGAAAGCTGCTCTCACACTGCTATCTGTACGCATAGTGGCTTGAAGTACAAAATCATGACATTCGATCTATTACCTCTTTGATATATTACTGAAAGAAGCTGCAGAAATCCCATCTCACACTACTATCTGGACACACAGTGACCAAAAATACAAAGTCATCTCATTCGATCCATAACCCTATGAGAAATATTTCCGTAAGAAGCTGCAGAAAGCTCCTCTCACACAGCCATCTGGACACACAGTTACTAAAAATGCAAAGTCATCACATTCAATCCATTAACCTATGCGATAAATTTCTGAAAGAAGCTGCAGAAAGCTCCGCTCACATTGCTATCTGGACACACAGCGACTAAAATTAAAAAGTCATCACATTCGTTCCGTTACCCTATGTGATAGCTTTCTGGAAATATCAGCAGAAAACACCTCTCACACTCCTGTCTATACGCACAGTGACAGGAAATACAAAGTCATCACATTCGATCCATTACTCTATGTGAAATATATTTGAGAAAGAAGCTGCAGAATGGTCTTCTCACACTGCAATCTGTCCGCACAGTGGATGGAAATAGATAGTCATCACTTTCGTTCCATTACCCTATGTGATATGTTTCTGAAAGAAGCTGCAGAAAGCTCCTGTCACACTGCTATCTGTACGCACAGTGACTAGGAATACAAAGTCATAACATTCTATCCATTACCCTGTGTGAAATATATGTGAAAGAAGCTGCAGAAAGCTCCTCAGACACTGCTATCTGTACCCAGAGTGGCTGGAAATACAAAATCAACATATCGATCGATTACCCTATGCGAAATATTTCGCCATGAAGCAGCAGAAAGCTCCACTCCCAATGCTGTCACTGTTTACAGTGACATGAAATACAAAGTCATCACATACGATCCATTACCCTATGTGAATATATTTCTGAAAGAAGCTGCAGAAAGCTCCTCTCACACTGCTATCTGGACACACAGTGAATAAAAATACAAACTCATCATGTTCGTTCCATTACCCTAAGTGATTTATTTCTGAAAGATGCCGAAGAAAGCTCTTCTCAAATTGCTATGTGTACACACAGTGACTATAAATTAAAAGTCATCACATTCAATCCATTAATCTATGTGATATATTTCTGAAAGTTGATGCAGAAAGCTCCTCTCACACTGCCATCTGGACACACAGTGACTAAAAATAATAAGTCATCACATTCGTTCCGTTACCCTACGTTATATCTTTCTGGAAATAGCAGCAGAAAACTCCTATCACACTGCTATCTGTACGCACAGTGACAGGAAGTACAAAGTCATTACATTCGATCCATTACCCTATGTGATATATTTCTGAAAGAAGCTCCAGAAAGCTCCTGTCACACTGCCATTTTTACACACAGTGATTAGAAATACAAAGTTATCACATTCGATCCATTACCCTATGAGAAATATTTCTGAAAGAAGCTGCAGAGAGCTCCTCTCACACTGCAAATTTTACACACAGTGACTAGTAATACAAAGTCATCACATTCGATCCATTACCCCATGTGATATATTTCTGAAAGAAGCTGCAGGACGCAGTTCTCACCCAGCTATCTGCTCCCACAGCCCCTGGAAATACGAAGTCATCACATTTGATCCATTACCCTATTTGATATATTACTGAAAGAAGCTGCAGAAAGCTCCTCTCACACTGCCATCTGGACACACAGTTACTAAAAATACAAAGTCATCACATTCAATACATTACCCTACGTGATAAATTTCTGAAGGAAGCTGCAGAAAGCTCCTCTCACACTGCTATCTGTATGCTCAGTGACAGGAAATACAAAGTCATCACATTCGATCCATTACCCTATGTGAAATATATTTGTGAAAGAAGCTGCAGGTAGCTCCCCTCACACTGCTATCTTCACACACAGTGGCTAGAAATACAAAATCATCTCATTCAATCCATTACCCAATTATATATATTACTGATAGAAGCTGCAGAAAGCTCCTTTTACACTGCTATCTGCACCCACAGTGGCTGGAAAAACAAAGTCATCACATTCGATCCATTACCCTGTGTGAAATATATGTGAAAGAAGCTGCAGAAAGATCCTCACACACTGCTATCTGTACCCAGAGTGGCTGGAAATACAAAATCAACATATCGATCTATTACCCTATGCGAAATATTTCGCCATGAAGCAGCAGATAGCTATTCTCCCAATGCTGTCACTCTTTACAGTGACATGAAATACAAAGTCATAACATTCAATCTATTACCCTATATGATATATTTCTGAAAGAAGCCGCAGGAAGCTGCAGGAAGCTGTTCTCACACTGCAATCTGTATGCACAGTGGCTGGAAATACAAAGTCATCACATTCGATCCATTACCCTATGAGAAATATTTCTGAAAAAAGCTGAAGAATGCTCCTCTCACACTGCCATCTGGACACACAGTGACTAAAGATACAAAGTCATCACATTCATTCCATTAACCTATGTGATTTATTTCTGAAAGAAGCTGCAGAATGTTCCTCTCACACTGCCATCTGGACACACAGTGACTGAAAATACAAAGTCAACACATTCGTTCCATTACCCTATGTGATTTATTTCTGAACGAAGCTGCAGAAAGCTCCTCCCAAATTGATATCTGTTCACACAGTGACTGGAAATACAAAGTTATCACATTTGATCCATTACCCTATGAGAAATATTTCTGAAAGAAGCTGCAGAGAGCTCCTCTCACACTGCTATTTTTACACACAGTGACTAGTAATACAAAGGCATCACATTCTATTTATTACCCCATGTGATATATTTCTGAAAGAAGCTGCCAGAGGCAGTTCTCACCCAGCTATCTGCTCGCACAATCCCTGGAAATACGAAGTCATCCCATTTGATCCATTACCCTATGAGCAATATTTCTGATTGAAGCTGCAGAAAGCTCCTCTCACACTGCTATCTGTACACACAGTGGCTGGAAATACAAAGTCATCAATTTCAATCCATTACCTTATGTCAAATATTTCTGAAAGAAGCCTCAGAATGCTCCTCTCACCCTGCAATTTGGGCACACAGTGACTAATTATACAAAGTCATCACATTCAATCCATTACCCTATGCGAAATATATGTGAAAGAAGCTGCAGAAAGCTCCTCTCACATTGCTATTTTTACACACAGTGACTAGAAATACAAATTCATCACATTCGATCCATTACCCTAAGAGAAATATTTCTGAAAGAGGCTGCAGAAAGCTCCTCCAACTGGTATGTGGACACCCAGTTACTAAAAATACAAAGTCATCACATTCGATCCATTACCCTCTGTGAAATATATTTGTGAAAGAAGCTGCAGGTAGCTCCCCTCACACTGCTATCTTGACACACAGTGACTAGAAATACAAAATCATCTCATTCAATCCATTACCCTGTGTGATATATCTCTGAAACAAGCTGCAGAAAGATCCTCTCACACTGCTATCTGTACACACAGTGGCTCGAAATGCAAAGTCATCACATTCAGTCCATTATCCTACGTGAAATATTTCTGAAAGAAACTGCAGAATGCTCCTCTCACACTGCTATCTGGGCACACAGCGACGAAAAGTACAAAGTCATCACATTCAATCCATTACCCTATGTGATATATCTCTGAAAGAAGCTGCAGAAAGCTCCTTTCACAGTGCTATGTGACTAAGAATACAAAGTCATCACATTCAATCCATTACCCTATGTTAAATATTTCTGAAAGAAGCTTCAGAATGCTCCTCTCACACTGCTAACTGGGCACACAGTGACTAAAAGTACAAAGTCATCACATTCAATCCATTACCCTATGCGAAATATATGTGAAAGAAGCTGCAGAAAGCTCCTCTCACACTGCTATTTTTACACACAGTGACTAGAAATACAAATTCATCACTTTGGATCCATTACCCTAAAAGAAATATATCTGAAAGAGGCTGCAGATATATCCTCTCACAATGCTGTGTTTTTTTACAGTGACATGAAATACAAAGTCATAACTTTCGATCCATTAATCTATGAGAAATATTTCTGTAAGAAGCTGCAGAATGTTCCTCTCACATTGCTATCTGGACACAGAGTGACTAAAAATAAAAAGTCAACACATTCGATCCATTACCCTATGTGAAATATTTCTGAAAGCTGCAGAAAGCTCCTCTCACACTGCTATCTGTACGCATAGTGGCTGGAAAAACAAAATCATCACATTCGATCCATTATCCAATGTGATATAGTTCTGAAAGAAATTGCAGGACCCAGTTCCCACCCAGCTATCTGCTCGCACAGTCGCTGGAAATACGAAGTAATTACATTTGATCCATTACAATATTTGATATATTACTGAAAGAAGCTGCAGAAAGCTCCTCTCGAACTGCCATCTGGACACACAGTTACAAAAAATACAAAGTCATCACCTTCAATCCATTAATGTATGTGATATATTTCAGAAAGTAGCTGCAGAAAGCTCCTCTCACAAGGCTATCAGACACACAGTGACCTAGAATACAATGTCATCACATTCGATCCGTTACTCTATGTGAAATATTTCTAAAAGGAACTGCAGAATACTCCTCTCACTCTGCTATCTGGACACACAGTGACTAGAAATACAAAGTCCTCACATTCAATACATTACCCTTTGCGAAATATATGTGAAAGATGCTGCAGAAAGCTCCTCTCACACTTCTATCTGTACGCATCGTGGCTTGAAATACAAAATCGTCACATTCGATCTATTACCTATTTGATATATTACTGAAATGAGCTGCAGAAAGCCCCTCTCACACTGCCATCTGGCACACAGTTACTAAAAATACAAAGTCATCACATTCAATCCATTACCCTACGTGACAAATTTCTGAAAGAAGCTGCAGAAAGCTCCTCTCACACTGCTTTCTGGACACACGGTGACTAAAAATACAGTCATCACATTCTATCCACTACAATATGTGAAATATTTCAGAATGAAGCAGCGGGAAGCTAATCTCCCACTGCTGTCTATGTTTACAGTGACAGGAAATACAAAGTCATCACATTCAATCCATTACCCTATGCGAAATAAATGTGAAAGAACCTGCAGAAAGATCCTCTCACACTGCTATCTGTACATACGGTGACTAGAAATACAAATTCATCACATTCGATCCATTATCCAATGTGATATAGTTCTGAGAGAAATTGCAGGACGCAGTTCCCACCCAGCTATCTGCTCGCACAGTCGCTGGAAATACGATGTAATCACATTTGATCCATTACAATATTTGATATATTACTGAAAGAAGCTGCAGAAAGCTCCTCTCGAACTGCCATCTGGACACACAGTTACAAAAAATACAAAGTCATCACATTCAATCCATTACCCTACGTGATAAATTTCTGAAAGAAGCTGCAGAAAGCTCCTCTCACACTGCTATCTGTACGCACAGTGACTAGAAATTCAAAGTCATCACATTCGATCCATTACCCTATGTGAAATATTTCTGAAGGAAGCTGCAGAAAGCTCCTCCAACTGCTATGTGGACACACAGTGACTAAAAATAAAAAGTCATCACATTCGTTCCGTTACCCTTTGTGATGTATTTCTGGAAGTATCAGCAGAAAGCTCCTCTCACACTGCTACCTGTACACACAGTGGCTGGAAATACAAAGTCATCACATTCAGTCCATTACCCTATGTGAAATATTTCTGATAGGAACTGCAGAATGCTCCTCTCACACTCCCATCTCGACACACAGTTACTAAAATACAAAGTCATCACATTCAATCCATTACCCTTTGTGATATATCTCTGAAAGAAGCTGCAGCAAGCTCCTTTCACACTGCTATGTGGATGCAGTGAATAAGAATACAAAGTCATCACATTCAATCCATTACCCCATGCCAAATATATGGGAAAGAAGCTGCAGAAACATCCTCTCACACTGCTATCTCTACGTACAGTGACTAGAAATACAAATTCATCACATTAGATCCATTACCCAACGTGATATATTTCTGAAAGAAGTTGCAGGACGCAGTTCTCACCCAGCTATCTGCTTGCACAGTCCCTGGAAATACGAAGTCATCACATTTGTTCCATTACCCTATTTGATATATTACTGAAAGAAGCTGCAGAAAGCTGCTCTCACACTGCCATCTGGACATACAGTTACAAAAAATACAAACTCATCACATTCAATCAATTAATCTATGTGATATATTTCTGAAAGAAGCTGCAGAAAGCTCCTCTCACACTGCTATCTGGCACCCAGTGACTAGAAATACAAAGTCCTCAAATTCAATACATTACCCTTTGCGAAATATATGTGAAAGAAGCCGCAGAAAGCTCCTCTCACTCTGCTATCTGTACACACAGTGGCTGGAAATACAAAGTTATCACTTTCGATCCATTACCCTATGTGAAATATTTCAGAAAGCTGCAGAAAGCTGCTCTCACACTGCTATCTGTACGCATTCTGGCTTGAAATACAAAATCATCACATTCGACCTATTACCTATTTGATGTATTACTGAAATGAGCTGCAGAAAGCCCCTCTGACACTGCTATTTGGACACACAGTGACCAAAAATACAAAGTCATCACATTCGATCCATAACCCTATGAGAAACATATCTGAAAGAAGCTGCAGTTAGCTCGTCTCACACTGCTATCTGTTCGCACAGTGACTAGAAATTCAAAGTCATCACATTCGATCCGACACCCTATGTGAAATATTTCTTAAAGAAACTGCAGAATGCTCCTCTCACACTGCCATCTGGACACACAGTGACTAAAAATACAAAGTCATCACATTCGATCCATTAACCTATGTGATTTATTTCTGAAAGAAGCTGCAGAATGCTCCTCTAACACTGCCATCTGGACACACAATGACTAAAAATACAAGGTCATCACATTCGTTCCATTACCCTATGTCATTTAATTCTGAATGAAGCTGCAGAAAGCTCCTCTGACTCTGCTATCTGTACACACAGTGACTACAAATACAAAGTTATCACATTCGATCCATTACCCTATGGGAAATATTTCTGAAAGAAGCTGCAGAAAGCTCCTCTCACACTGCTATCTGTAAGCACAGTTGCTGGAAATACAAAGGCATCACATTTGATCCATTACACAATAACAAATATTTCTGAAAGAAGTTGCAGATAGCTCCTCTACCACTGCTATTTTTACATACAGTGACTAGAATTACAAAGTCATCTCATTCGATCCATTACCCTATGTTAAATAAGTCTGAAAAAAGCTGCAGAAAGCTCCTCTCACACTGCTATCTGTACGCACAGTGACTAGAAATACAAAGTCTTCACATTCGATCCAATACCCTGTGTGAAATATATGTGAAAGGAGTTGCAGAAAAATCCTCTCACACTGCTATCTGTACCCACAGTGGCTGGAAATGCAACATCATCACGATCGATCCATTACTCTATGAGAAATAATTCTGAAAGAAGCTCGGAACGCTCCACTCTCACTGCTATCTGTAAGCACAGTGGCTGGAAATTCAAAATCGTCACATTCGATTCAATACCCTATGAGCAATATTTCTGATAGAAGCTGCAGAATGCTCCTCTGACACTGCTATCTGTACACACTGTGGCTGGAAGTACAAAGTCATCACACTCGTTCCATTACCCTATGTGATTTATTTCTGATAGAAACTGCAGAAAGCTCCTCTCAAATTGCTATCTGTAAGCACAGTGACTAGAAATACAAAGTTATCACATTCAATCCGTTACCCTAAGAGAAATATTTCTGAAAGAAGCTGCAGAAAGCTCCTCACAAATTGCTATCTGTACACACAGTGACTAGCAATACAAAGTTATCACATTCGATCTATTACCCTATGAGAAATATTTCTGAAAGAAGCTGCAGAAATCTCCTCTCACACTACTATCTATACGCACAACGACTAGAAAATCAAAGTCAACAAATTCGATCCTTTACCCTACATGAAATATTTCTGAAACAAGATGCAGAAAGAACCTCTCATACTGCTATCTGCACGCACAGTGGCTGGAAATCCAAACTCATCACATTCGATCCATTATCTTATGTGAAATATTTCTGAAAGTTGCTGCAAAAAGCTACCCTCACACTGCTATCTATACATATAGTGACATGAAATAGTTAGTCATCACATTCCATCTATTAGCCTATGAGAAATATTTCTGAAAGAATCTGCACAAATTCATCCTACACTGCTATCCGTACGCACAGTGACTAGAAATACAAAGTCATCACATCCGAACTATTACCCTTTGTGATATATTTCTGAAAGAAGCTGCAGAAAGTTGTTCTCACACTGCTATCTGATAGCACAGTGGCTGGAATTACAAATTCATTACATTTGATCTATTACCCTATTTGATATATTACTGAAAGAAACCGCAGAAAGCTCCTTTCACACTGCTATCTGTACGCACAGTAGCTAGAAATACAAACTCGTGATTTCAATCGATTACCCTGTGTGAAATATTACTCAATCAAGCAGCAGAAAGCTCCTCTACCAATGCTGTCTTTGTTTACAGTGACATGAAATACAAAATCACCACATTCGATCCATTACCCTATGAGAAATTTTTCTGAAAGAAGCTGTAGAATTGTCCTCTCACACTGCTATCTGTATGCACAGTGATTTTCGATCCATTACCCAATGTGATATATTTCTGAAAGAAGCTGCAGAAAGCTCCTCTTACACTGCTATCAGTACACACAGTATCTGGAAATACAAAGTCATCATACTGGATTGATTACCCTATGTGAACTATTTCTGAATGAAGCAGCAGAAGGCTCCTTTAACACTGCTATCTGTATGCACAGTGGTTGGAAATACAAAATTATCATATCAATCGATTACCCTATGTGAAATATATCTCAATGTAGCAGCAAAAAGCTCCTCTCCCAATGCTGTCTTTGTTTCCAGTGTCATGAAATACAAAGCCATCACATTTGATCCATCACCCTATTAGAAATTTTTCTGAAAGTAGCTGCAGAAAGCTCCTCTCACACTGCCATCTGTACGCACTGCGACTAGAAGTACAGAGTCATCACATTCAATCCATAACCCTATGTGATATATTTCTCAAAGAAGTTGCAGAAAGCCCCTCTCACACTGCTATCTGTACGCAAAGTGACTAGAAATACAAAGTCATCACATTCGAACCATTACCCTTTGTGAAATATTTCTGAAAGAATCTGCAGAAAGCTCCTGTAACACTGCTATCTGGACACCCAGTGACTAGAAACACTAAGTCATAACATTCGTTCCATTACCCAATGTGATTTATTACTGAAGGAAGCTGCACAAAGCTCCCCTCACACTGCTATCAGCATGCACAGCGCCCAGAAATACAAAGTCATCTCATTCGCTCTATTATCCTATGTGATATTTTTCTGAAAGAAGCTGCGGAAAGCTGTTCTCACACCGCTATCTGTACGCAGAGTGGCTGGAAACACAAAGTCATCACATTCGATCTATTACCCTATGTGAAATATTCCTGAAAGAAGCTGCAGAAAGCTGACAAGAAGTACAAAGTCATCACAATCCATCCATTACCCTATGAGAAAAATTCTGAAAGAAGCTGGCATTAGCTCCCCTCACACTGCTATCTTGACCCACAGTGACTACAAATACAAAATCATCACATTCAATGCATTACACTATTAGATATGTTACAGAAAGAAGCTGCAGAAAACTCCACTCCCACTGCTGTCTGGACACACAGTACTAAAAGTACTAAGTTGTCACATTGGATCCATTACCCTATGACAATTATTTCTGAATGAAGCAGCGGAAAGCTCCTCTCAAATTGCTATCTGTTCACACAGTGACTAGCAATACAAAGTCATCACATTCGTCCATTACCCTATGAGAAAAATTTCTGAAAGAAGCTCCAGAAAGCTCCTCTCACACTGACATCTGGACACACAGTTACTAAAAATACAAAGTCATCACATTCAATCCTTTATTATATGTGATATATTTCTGAAAGAAGCTGTGGGAAGCTCCTCTCGCACTGCTATCTGTTCGCACAGTGACTAGAAATTCAAAGTCATCACATTCGATCCATTACCCTATATGAAATATTTCTGAAAGAAGCTGCCGAAAGCTCCTCTCACACTGCTATCTGTACACACAGTGGCTGGAAATACAAAGTCATCAGATTCGATCCGACACCCTATGTGAAATATTTCTTAAAGAAACTGCAGAATGCTCCTCTCATACTGCCATCTGGACACACAGTGACTAAAAATACAAAGTCATCACATTCGTTCCATTAACCTATCTCATTTATTTCTGAAAGAAGCTGCTGAATGCTCCTCTCACACTGCCATCCGGACACACAGTGACTAAAAATACAAAATCATCTCATTCAATCCATTACCCAATTATATATATTTCTGATAGAAGCTGCAGAAAGCTAGTATTACACTGCTATCTGGACACACAGAGGCTGGAAATACAAAGTCATCACATTCGATCCATTACCCTATGAGCAATATTTCTGATTGAAGCTGCAGAAAGCTCCTCTCACACTGCTATCTGTACACACAGTGGCTGGAAATACAAAGTCATCACATTCAGTCCATTACCCTATGTGAAATATTTCTGATAAAAACTGCAAAACGCTCCTCTCACACTCCCATCTTGACACACAGTTAATAAAAATACAAAGTCATCACATTCGATCCATTACCCTATGTGATATATTTCTGCAGGAAGCTGCAGGAAGCTGTTCCCACACTGCAATCTGTACGCACAGTGACTGGAAATACAAAGTCATCACATTCGATCCATTACCCTATGAGCAATATTTCTGAAAGAAGCCGCGGAGAGCTCCTCGCTCACTGCTATCTGTACACACAGCGGCTGGATATACACAGTCATCACATTCGATCCGTTACCCTATGCGAAATATTTCTGAAAGAAACTGCAGAATACTCTTCTCACTCTGCTATCTGGACACACAGTGACCAGAAATACAAAGTCCTCACATTCAAAACATTACCCTTTGCGAAATATATATGAAAGAAGCTGCAGAAAGCTCCTCTCACTGCTATATGTACACACAGTAGCAGGAAATAAAAAGTTATCACTTTCGATTCATTACCCTATGTGAAATATTTCTGAAAGCTGCAGAAAGCTCCGCTCACATTGCTATCTGGACACACAGCGACTAAAAATAAAAAGTCATCACATTCGTTCCGTTACACTATGTGATATCTTTCTGGAAATATCAGTAGAGAACTCCTCTCACACTGCTGTCTATACGCACAGTGACAGGATATACAAAGTCATCACATTCGATCCATTACTCTATGTGAAATATATATGAGAAAGAAGCTGCAGAATGCTCTTCTCACACTGCTATCTGTCTGCACAGTGGATGGAAATAGATAGTCATCACTTTCGTTCCATTGCCCTATGTGATATGTTTCTGAAAGAAGCTGCAGAAAGCTCCTGTCACACTGCTATCTGTACGCACAGTGACTAGGAATACAAAGTCATAACATTTTATCCATTACCCTGTGTGAAATATATGTGAAAGAAGCTGCAGAAAGCTCCTCAGACACTGCTATCTGTACCCCGAGTGGCTGGAAATACAAAATCAACATATCGATCGATTACCCTATGCGAAATATTTCGCCATGAAGCAGCAGAAAGCTCCTCTCCCAATGCTGTCACTGTTTACAGTGACATGAAATACAAAGTCATCACATTCGATCCATTACCCTATGTCATATATTTCTGAAAGAAGCTGCAGACACCTCCTCTCACACTGCAATCTGTACGCACAGTGGCTGGAAATACAAAGTCATCACATTCGATCCATTACCCTATGAGAAATATTTCTGAAAGAAGCTGCAGAAAGCTCCTCTCACACTGCTATCTGTACACACAGTGGCTGGAATTACAAAGTCATCACATTCGATCCATTACCCCATGTGATATATTTCTGAAAGAAGCTGCAGGACGCAGTTCTCACCCAGCTATCTGCTCGCACAGTCCCTGGAAATCCGAAGTCATCACATTTGATCCATTACCCTATTTGATATATTACCGAAAGAAGCTGTAGAAAGCTCTTCTCACACTGCCATTTGGACACACAGTTACTAAAAGTACAAAGTCATCACATTCGTTCCATTAACTTATGTGATTTATTTCTGAAAGAAGCTGCAGAGCGCTCCTCTCACACTGCCATCTGGACACACAGTGACTGAAAATACAAAGTCAACACATTCGTTCCATTACCCTATGTGATTTATTTCTTAATGAAGCTGCAGAAAGCTCCTCTCAAATTGATATCTGTTCACACAGTGACTAGAAATACAAAGTTATCACATTTGATCCATTACCCTATGAGAAATATTTCTGAATGAAGCTGCAGAGAGCTCCTCTCACACTGCTTTTTTTACACACAGTGACTAGAAATACAAATTCATCACATTCGATCCATTACCCTGAGAGAAATATTTCTGAAAGAGGCTGCAGATATCTCCTCTCACACTGCTATTTTTACACACAGTGACTAGAAATTCAAAGTCATCACATTCGATCCATTACCCTATGGGAAATATTTCTGAAAGAAGCTGCAGAAAGCTCCTCCAACTGCTATGTGGACACCCAGTTACTAAAAATACAAAGTCATCACATTCGATCCATTACCCTTTGTGAAATATATTTGTGAAAGAAGCTGCAGGTAGCTCCCCTCACACTGCTATCATGACACAGAGTGACTAGAAATACAAAATCATCTCATTCAATCCATTACCCAAATATATATGTTACTGATAGAGGCTGCAGAAAGCTCCTATTACACTGCTATCTGGACACACAGTGGCTGGAAATACAGAGTCATCACATTCAATCCATTACCCTGTGTAAAATATATGTGAAACAAGCTGCAGAAAGATCCTCTCACACTGCTATCTGTACACACAGTGGCTCGAAATGCAAAGTCATCACATTCAGTCCATTACCCTATGTGAAATATTTCTGAAAGAAACTGCAGAATGCTCCTCTCACGCTGCCATCTGGACACACAGTTACTGAAAATACAAAGTCATCACATTCAATCCATTACCCTATGTGATATATCTCTGAAAGAAGCTGCAGAAAGCTCCTTTCACAGTGCTATGTGAACACACAGTGACTAAGAATACAAAGTCATCACATTCAATCCATTACCCTGTGTTAAATATTTCTGAAAGAAGCTTCAGAATGCTCCTCTCACACTGCTATCTGGGCACACAGTGACTAGAAGTACAAAGTCATCACATTCAATCCATTACCCTATGCGAAATATATGTGAAAGAAGCTGCAGAAAGCTCCTCTCACACTGCTATTTTTACACACAGTGACTAGAAATACAAATTCATCACTTTGGATCCATTACCCTAAAGAAATATATCTGAAAGAGGCTGCAGATATCTCCTCTCACAATGCTGTCTTTGTTTACAGTGACATGAAATACAAAGTCATAACTTTCGATGCATTAATCTATGAGAAATATATCTGTAAGAAGCTGCAGAATGTTCCTCTCACATTGCTATCTGGACACACAGTGACTAAAAATACAAAGTCATCACATTCGATCCATTACCCTATGTGAAATATTTCTGAAAGCTGCAGAAAGCTCCTCTCACACTGCTATCTGTACGCATAGTGGCTGGAAAAACAAAATCATCACATTCAGTCCATTACCCTATGTGATATATTACTGAAAGAAGCTGCAGAAAGCTCCTCTCACACTGCTTTCTGGACACACAGTGACTAAAAATACCGTCATCACATTCTATCCACTACAATATGTGAAATATTTCAGAATGAAGCAGCGGGAAGCTAATCTCCCACTGCTGTCTATGTTTACAGTGACAGGAAATACAAAGTCATCACATTCAATCCATTACCCTATGCGAAATAAATGTGAATGAACCTGCAGAAAGATCCTCTCACACTGCTATCTGTACATACGGTGACTAGAAATACAAATTCATCACATTCGATCCATTATCCAATGTGATATAGTTCTGAAAGAAATTGCAGGACGCAGTTCCCACCCAGCTATCTGCTCGCACAGTCGCTGGAAATACGAAGTAATCACATTTCATCCATTACAATATTTGATATATTACTGAAAGAAGCTGCAGAAAGCTCCTCTCACAAGGCTATCAGACACACAGTGACTAAGAATACAATGTCATCACATTCGACCCGTTAATCTATGTGAAATACTTCTAAAAGGAACTGCAGAATACTCCTCTCACTCTGTTATCTGGACACACAGTGACTAGAAATACAAAGTCCTCACATTCAATACATTACCCTTTTCGAAATACATGTGAAAGATCGTGCAGAAAGCTCCTCTCATGCTATCTGTACGCATCGTGGCTTGAAATACAAAATCGTCACATTCGATCTATTACCTATTTGATATATTACTCAAATGAGCTGCAGAAAGCCCCTCTCACACTGCTATCTGTACACACAGTGGCTGGAAATACAAAGTCATCACATTCAATCCATTAATCTATGCTATTTAATTCCGAAAGAAGCTGCAGAAAGCTCCTCTCACACTGCTATCTGGACACACAGTGACTAAGAATACAATGTCATCACATTCGATCCGTTACCCAATGTGAAATATTTCTAAAAGAAACTGCAGAATACTCCTCTCACGCTGCTATCTGGCACCCAGTGACTAGAAATACAAAGTCCTCAAATTCAATACATTACCCTTTGCGAAATATATGTGAAAGAAGCTGCAGAAAGCTCCTCTCACACTGCTATCTGTACGCATTGTGGCTTGAAATACAAAATCATCACATTCGACCTATTACCTATTTGATATATTACTGAAATGAGCTGCAGAAAGCCCCTCTCACACTGCTATTTGGACACACAGTGAAAAAAAATACAAAGTCATCACATTCGATCCATAACCCTATGAGAAATATACCTGAAAGAAGCTGCAGTTAGCTCCTCTCACACTGCTATCTGTTCGCACAGTGACTACGAATACAAAGTCATAACATTTTATCCATTACCCTGTGTGAAATATATGTGAAAGAAGCTGCAGAAAGCTCCTCAGACACTGCTATCTGTACCCCGAGTGGCTGGAAATACAAAATCAACATATCGATCGATTACCCTATGCGAAATATTTCGCCATGAAGCAGCAGAAAGCTCCTCTCCCAATGCTGTCACTGTTTACAGTGACATGAAATACAAAGTCATCACATTCGATCCATTACCCTATGTCATATATTTCTGAAAGAAGCTGCAGACACCTCCTCTCACACTGCAATCTGTACGCACAGTGGCTGGAAATACAAAGTCATCACATTCGATCCATTACCCTATGAGAAATATTTCTGAAAGAAGCTGCAGAAAGCTCCTCTCACACTGCTATCTGTACACACAGTGGCTGGAATTACAAAGTCATCACATTCGATCCATTACCCCATGTGATATATTTCTGAAAGAAGCTGCAGGACGCAGTTCTCACCCAGCTATCTGCTCGCACAGTCCCTGGAAATCCGAAGTCATCACATTTGATCCATTACCCTATTTGATATATTACCGAAAGAAGCTGTAGAAAGCTCTTCTCACACTGACATTTGGACACACAGTTACTAAAAGTACAAAGTCATCACATTCGTTCCATTAACTTATGTGATTTATTTCTGAAAGAAGCTGCAGAGCGCTCCTCTCACACTGCCATCTGGACACACAGTGACTGAAAATACAAAGTCAACACATTCGTTCCATTACCCTATGTGATTTATTTCTTAATGAAGCTGCAGAAAGCTCCTCTCAAATTGATATCTGTTCACACAGTGACTAGAAATACAAAGTTATCACATTTGATCCATTACCCTATGAGAAATATTTCTGAATGAAGCTGCAGAGAGCTCCTCTCACACTGCTTTTTTTACACACAGTGACTAGAAATACAAATTCATCACATTCGATCCATTACCCTGAGAGAAATATTTCTGAAAGAGGCTGCAGATATCTCCTCTCACACTGCTATCTTTACACACAGTGACTAGAAATTCAAAGTCATCACATTCGATCCATTACCCTATGGGAAATATTTCTGAAAGAAGCTGCAGAAAGCTCCTCCAACTGCTATGTGGACACCCAGTTACTAAAAATACAAAGTCATCACATTCGATCCATTACCCTTTGTGAAATATATTTGTGACAGAAGCTGCAGGTAGCTCCCCTCACACTGCTATCTTGACACAGAGTGACTAGAAATACAAAATCATCTCATTCAATCCATTACCCAAATATATATGTTACTGATAGAGGCTGCAGAAAGCTCCTATTACACTGCTATCTGGACACACAGTGGCTGGAAATACAGAGTCATCACATTCAATCCATTACCCTGTGTAAAATATATGTGAAACAAGCTGCAGAAAGATCCTCTCACACTGCTATCTGTACACACAGTGGCTCGAAATGCAAAGTCATCACATTCAGTCCATTACCCTATGTGAAATATTTCTGAAAGAAACTGCAGAATGCTCCTCTCACGCTGCCATCTGGACACACAGTTACTGAAAATACAAAGTCATCACATTCAATCCATTACCCTATGTGATATATCTCTGAAAGAAGCTGCAGAAAGCTCCTTTCACAGTGCTATGTGAACACACAGTGACTAAGAATACAAAGTCATCACATTCAATCCATTACCCTATGTTAAATATTTCTGAAAGAAGCTTCAGAATGCTCCTCTCACACTGCTATCTGGGCACACAGTGACTAGAAGTACAAAGTCATCACATTCAATCCATTACCCTATGCGAAATATATATGAAAGAAGCTGCAGAAAGCTCCTCTCACACTGCTATTTTTACACACAGTGACTAGAAATACAAATTCATCACTTTGGATCCATTACCCTAAAGAATTATATCTGAAAGAGGCTGCAGATATCTCCTCTCACAATGCTGTCTTTGTTTACAGTGACATGAAATACAAAGTCATAACTTTCGATGCATTAATCTATGAGAAATATATCTGTAAGAAGCTGCAGAATGTTCCTCTCACATTGCTATCTGGACACACAGTGACTAAAAATACAAAGTCATCACATTCGATCCATTACCCTATGTGAAATATTTCTGAAAGCTGCAGAAAGCTCCTCTCACACTGCTATCTGTACGCATAGTGGCTGGAAAAACAAAATCATCACATTCAGTCCATTACCCTATGTGATATATTACTGAAAGAAGCTGCAGAAAGCTCCTCTCACACTGCTTTCTGGACACACAGTTACAAAAAATACAAAGTCATCACCTTCAATCCATAAATGTATGTGATATATTTCTGAAAGAAGCTGCAGAAAGCTCCTCTCACAAGGCTATCAGACACACAGTGACTAAGAATACAATGTCATCACATTCGATCCGTTAATCTATGTGAAATATTTCTAAAAGGAACTGCAGAATACTCCTCTCACTCTGTTATCTGGACACACAGTGACTAGAATTACAAAGTCCTCACATTCAATACATTACCCTTTTCTAAATACATGTGAAAGATCGTGCAGAAAGCTCCTCTCATGCTAACTGTACGCATCGTGGCTTGAAATACAAAATCGTCACATTCGATCTATTACCTATTTGATATATTACTCAAATGAGCTGCAGAAAGCCCCTCTCACACTGCTATCTGTACACACAGTGGCTGGAAATACAAAGTCATCACATTCAATCCATTAATCTATGCTATTTAATTCCGAAAGAAGCTGCAGAAAGCTCCTCTCACACTGCTATCTGGACACACAGTGACTAAGAATACAATGTCATCACATTCGATCCGTTACCCAATGTGAAATATTTCTAAAAGAAACTGCAGAATACTCCTCTCACGCTGCTATCTGGCACCCAGTGACTAGAAATACAAAGTCCTCAAATTCAATACATTACCCTTTGCGAAATATATGTGAAAGAAGCTGCAGAAAGCTCCTCTCACACTGCTATCTGTACGCATTGTGGCTTGAAATACAAAATCATCACATTCGACCTATTACCTATTTGATATATTACTGAAATGAGCTGCAGAAAGCCCCTCTCACACTGCTATTTGGACACACAGTGACCAAAAATACAAAGTCATCACATTCGATCCATAACCCTATGAGAAATATACCTGAAAGAAGCTGCAGTTAGCTCCTCTCACACTGCTATCTGTTCGCACAGTGACTAGAAATTCAAAGTCATCACATTCGATCCATTACCCTATGTGAAATATTTCTGAAAGCTGCAGAAAGCTCCTCTCACACTGCTATCTGTACGCATACTGGCTGGAAATACAAAATCATCACATTCGATCCATTACACTATTTGATATATTACTGAAAGAAGCTGCAGAAAGCTCCTCTCACACTGCTTTCTGGACACACAGTGACTAAAAATACAGTCATCACATTCTATCCACTACTCTATGTGAAATATTTCAGAACGAGGCAGAGGGAAGCTAATCTCCCACTGCTGTCTATGTTTACAGTGACAGGAAATACAAAGTCATCGCATTCAATCCATTACCCTATGCGAAGTATATGTGAAAGAAGCTGCAGAAAAATCCTCTCACACTGCTATCTGTACGTACAGTAACTAGAAATACAAATTCATCACATTCGATCCAAATCCCTAATGTGATGTATTTCTGAAAGAAGTTGCAGGACGCAGTTCCCACCCAGCTATCTGCTCGCACAGTCGCTGGAAATACGAAGTCATCACATTTGATCCATTACCCTATTTGATATATTACTGAAAGAAGCTGCAGAAAGCTCCTCTCAAACTGCCATCTGGACACACAGTTACAAAAAATACAAAGTCATCACATTCAATCCATTAATGTATGTGACATATTTCTGAAAGAAGCTGCAGAAAGCTCCTCTCACACTGCTATCTGGACACACAGTGACTAAGAATACAATGCCATCACATTCGATCTGTTAATCTATGTGAAATATTTCTAAAAGAAACTGCAGATTACTCCTCTCACTCTGCTATCTGGACACACAGTGACTAGAAATTCAAAGTCATCACATTCGATCCATTACCCTATGTGAAATATTTCTGAAGGAAGCTGCAGAAAGCTCCTCCAACTGCTATGTGGACACACAGTGACTAAAAATAAAAAGTCATCACATTCGTTCCGTTACCCTATGTGATGTATTTCTGGAAGTATCAGCAGAAAGCTCCTCTCACACTGCTATCTGTACACACAGTGGCTGGAAATACAAAGTCATCACATTCAGTCCATTACCCTATATGAAATATTTCTGATAGGAACTGCAGAATGCTCCTCTCACACTCCCAACTGGACACACAGTTATTAAAATACAAAGTCATCACATTCAATCCATTACCCTATGTGATATATCTCTGAAAGAAGCTGCAGCAAGCTAATTTCACACTGCTATGTGGATGCAGTGACTAAGAATACAAAGTTATCACATTCAATCCATTACCCCATGCCAAATATATGTGAAAGAAGCTGCAGAAACATCCTCTCACACTGCTATCTCTACGTACAGTGACTAGAAATACAAATTCATCACATTAGATCCATTACCCAATGTGATATATTTGTGAAAGAAGTTGCAGGACGCAGTTCTCACCCAGCTATCTGCTTGCACAGTCCCTGGAAATACGAAGTCATCACATTTGATTTATTACCCTATTTGATATATTACTGAAAGAAGCTGCAGAAAGCTGCTCTCACACTGCCATCTGGACATACAGTTACAAAAAATACAAACTCATCACATTCAATCAATTAATCTATGTGATATATTTCTGAAAGAAGCTGCAGAAAGCTCCTCTCACTCTGCTATCTGTACACACAGTGGCTGGAAATACAAAGTTATCACTTTCGATCCATTACCCTTTGTGAAATATTTCAGAAAGCTGCTCTCACACTGCTATCTGTACGCATTCTGGCTTTAAATACAAAATCATCACATTCGATCTATTACCTATTTGATATATTACTGAAATGAGCTGCAGAAAGCCCCTCTCACACTGCTATTTGGACACACAGTGACCAAAAATACAAAGTCATCACATTCGATCCATAACCCTATGAGAAATATATCTGAAAGAAGCTGCAGTTAGCTCCTCTCACACTGCTATCTGTTCGCACAGTGACTAGAAATTCAAAGTCATCACATTCGATCCGACACCCTACGTGAAATATTTCTTAAAGAAACTGCAGAATGCTCCTCTCACACTGCCATCTGGACACACAGTGACTAAAAATACAAAGTCATCACATTCGTTCCATTTACCTATGTGATTTATTTCTGAAAGAAGCTGCAGAATGCTCCTCTCACACTGCCATCTGGACACACAATGACTAAAAAGACAAGGTCATCACATTTGTTCCATTACCCTATGTGATTTAATTCTGAATGAAGCTGCAGAAAGCTCCTCTCACTCTGCTATCTGTACACACAGTGACTAGAAATACAAAGTTATCACATTCGATCCATTACCCTACGTGATAAACTTCTGATAGAAGCTGCAGAGTGCTCCTCTCACACTGCTATTTTTACACACAGTGACTAGTAATACAAAGTCATCACATTCGATCCATTACCCCATGCGATATATTTCTGAAAGAAGCTGCACGACGCAGTTCTCACCCAGCTATCTGCTCGCACAGTGCCTGGAAATACGAAGTCATCACATTTTATTCATTACCCTATTTGATGTATAACTGAAAGAAGCTGCAGAAAGCTCCTCTCACACTGCCATCTGGACACACAGTTACAAAAAATACAAAGTCATCACATTCAATCCATTAATATGTGTGATATATTTCTGAAAGAAGCTGCAGAAAGCTCCTCTCACACTGGTATCTGGACGCACAGTGACTATGAATACAAAGTCATCACATTCAATTCATTACCCTATGTTAAATAGTTCTGAAAGAAGCTGCAGAAAGCCCCTCACACTGCTATCTGTACGCACAGAAACTAGAAATTCAAAAAGTCTTCACATTCAATCCATTACCCTATGAGAAATATTTCTGAAAGAAGCTGCAGAAAACTCCTCTCACACTGCTATCTGTACGCACAGTGACAGAAAATACAAAGTCATCACAATCGATCCATTACCCTATGTGAAATATATTTCTGAAAGAAGCTGCAGAAAGCTCTTCTCACTCTGCTATCTGTACGCAGAGTGGCTGGAAATACAAAGTCATCACATTCAATCCATTACACTATTTGATATATTACTGAAAGAAGCTGCAGAAAGCTCCTCTCGCACTGCTTTCTGGACACACAGTGACTAAAAATACTGTCATCACATTCTATCCACTACCCTATGTGAAATATTCCAGAATGAAGCAGCGGGAAGCTAATCTCCCACTGCTGTCTATGTTTACAGTGACAGGAAATACAAAGTCATCACATTCAATCCATTACCTTATGCGAAATATGTGTGAAAGAAGCTGCAGAAAGCTTCTCTCACCCTGCTCACTGTATTTACAGTGACATGAAATACAAAGTCATCACATTCGATCCATTGCCCTATGTGAAATATATGTGAAAGAAGCCGCAGAAAGCTCCTCACCCTCTCCTCTCTGTATTTACAATGACTAGAAATACAAAGTCGTCACTTTCGATACATGACCCTATGTGAAGTATTTCTGAAAGAAGCTGCAGAAAGATTCTCTCACACTGCTATCTGTATTTGCAGTGACAAAAAATACAAAGTCATCACATTCGATCCATTACCCTATGTGGAATGTTTCTAAATGAAGCAGCAGAAAGCTCCTCTAACACTGCTGTCTTTGTTTACAGTGACATGAAATACACGGTCATCACATTCGATCCATTACCCTTTGAGAAATCTTTCTGATAGAAGCTGCAGAAAGCTCCTCTCACACTGCTATCTCGACACACAGTGACTAGAAATACAAAGTCATCACATTCGATCCATTACCCTATGTGAAATATTTCTGAAAGCTGCTGCAGAAAGCTCCTCTCACACCGCTATCTGTATGCACAGTTACTAGAATTACAAAGTCATCACATTTGATCCGTTACCCTATGTGATACATTTCTGAAAGAAACTGCAGAAAGCTTCTCACAAACTGCTATCTGTATGCACAGTGGCTGGAAATACAATGTCATGACATTCGATCCATTACCCTATGAGAAATATTTCTGAAAGAATCTGCAGAATGCTCCTCTCGCACTGCAATCTGTACGCACAGAGACTAGAAATAAAAAGTCATTACATTCAATCCATTTCCCTATGTGAATTATCCGTGAAAGAAGCTGCAGAAATCTTTTCTCACACTACTGTCCGTACGCCTAATGATTAGAAATTCAAAGTCAACACATTCGATCCATTACCCTATGAGAAATATTTCTGAAAGAAGTTGCAGAAAGATCTTCTCATACTGCTATCTGCACGCACAGTGGCTGGAAATACAAACTCATCACATTCGATCCATTACCGTATGTGAAATATTTCTGAAAAAAGCTGCAAAATTCTGATCTTCGAGAAGCACCTCTTACTTGATATATTTGTTACATAGACAGGCTTGTCATATTTTATCCATAACCATAGATGAAGTGTTTATGATAGAAACTGCTGAAAGCTTGTCTCCCACAAATGAATTTTTTATTTGGTGTAATTACTACAATTCCATTCTCATTAAAGTACTTTATGAGCACCATTTTAATAACATCTGCAGCCCCATGTAATGCAGTAGGAATTTAGCACAGTCTCATCTTGTCTAGTGTTTCTATGGGTAGGACAACACTGCGTCTTCACAATGCATGTTTTTCAATTTCTTAGTTGTGCATTTTCATATACTGGTATGAATTTGTGTTCTGAACAGGAATAGACTTCTCTAGTGATGAATTTTTAGTGTCCCTCTTTCAGGGGTGCACAGGTGATACCCAAAAGTACCATAGAGAACTTCCATCAGTTTTGTATCAGCCAAATTTATTAGTATTAACTTCAGAGTCAGTTCATTATCTTGCTCCACAATTTCTCACTTTAGCTGGTGTCTGGTCTCTCAACATAGACAAAAATCCTGCTCACTAACTTTCCTAGTACAGTAGAGCGTCGATCATCGGAACGTTGGTCAACCGAACGACCGCTTAACCGAACCGTGTACTCGATCGCACCTGTTGCTCTCCCACCCTACCTTCCATCTTCCCCCCTCACTCCCGAACCAAGTTTCCTCACAGTAGTCGCCGCACTGGGCCACCGCCGTACGCTCTGTCTATCTAATGCAAATGTCATGAGTTTGAAACAGCAGATTTTAGTGGTGATCTGCTACAAATGACCACTCTTGACAATGTACACCCAACTGAGTGCTTTTATAAACTTTGCTATGTGCCAGTGCTATATTCTGTCATCAGATCTGCTATAGGCTGCCACCTCTTTTTCTCTACACAGTGGGAAACTATCTGATCTCCAAATTTATGAGGATGCAAGGACATGCGGCACTTCACCACCAACTCTACCACTTTCCACAGACACAACACCACCATACATACAGCACACGAGCTTCACTGTTTATGAGAATTTGTCCCGTGGGCCAGCCACAATAAACTGCTTTCTTTTGAAGTCACTTTCTCCAGACAATTTCCTTATTTGCGACCCCTTTCACCACCAGAATGATCCCTCATTCACATCTGCCCTCCTTGTATACTTCCCTTGCCATATTATGCGCCAGCAATACCACCAGGCAACATTCTGTGTCACTCTGGACAGTGATCATTACGTTTTGCCTTATCTGTGCACAGATAGAGGTGGACCAACATCTCTTGTGGAACTAAAGTTTAATGAAATAGTACATAGTACATATTACACAATAGAGATTGCTGCAGCTACTCACCATCTGTGTTAGCTGGTCCTACGTGAGTCTGATCTGTTCAGTTGTCTCCTGGATGAGCTCTCTTTCCTTGTGGTGCTTAGCTCTGATTGTCTCAGCCTCCTGCTGCAGGTCGTCCAGTTATGCCCAAATAGTGGCCAGGTCACACTTTATGCTGGACAGCGAATGCTGTAATGAGACATTTCTCATGGTAATCTCAAGGTATGTACTGAATGAAAAAGTCACTGTTTTAACTGCTCTTATTGTATCCTAAGTGTATTGAAAATTCAAATACCGTAATTAATAATTAACTTGGAAATAGCAGCCCAGCTAAAGTAATTCACCTGAATACTGCCCCCTGTGAAAGTCATTTATCTTAGTGTATTTTCCCATTTGCAACCCATATCTTCAATAGGGTGATCCCAGATATGCATCTGCACCCCACTTACATACCCTTGTGAGTGTGTCGTGTGCCTGTAATGCCATCAGGTGGCATCCAACATCACGATGGGCAGTGGTCATGATGTTTTGGCTTATCAGTGTGTAGGGGGTCTATACGAGGGAGATATAATTGAGGGCAACGTTATAGAAATGGAAGAAGAGACAGATGAAGATAACATGGGAGATATCCCGTAAGAAGCGTTTGACTGAGCATTGAAGACCTATAATTAAACATGGACCAAGGGTAGACAACATTCTGTCAAAACTACCGATAGCCTCTGGAGAGCCAGCAATGACAAAATTATTCCATCTGCTGTGCTAGATGTGCGAGACAGATGAAATACCCACAAATTTCACAAAGAATGTAATAGTTTCAATTCCAAACAAATCAGGTAGTAAGAGGTGTGAATATTCTCAAACTGTTGGTTTGGGAAGTTATGGTTGCAGAATATGAACACAAATTCTCTACAGAAGGAACAAAAAACCAGCAGAAACTGACTTCAGAAAAGATAACTTTGCATTCTGGAGAAATGAAGGGACACATGAGACAATAATGACCCTACAACTTATCTTAGAAGATGCATTAAGGAATGGTGAACCTATGTTTCTACCATTTGAAGACAGAGAAAGCTTTTGACAATGTGGACTGGAATACTTTCAAATTCTTAAGCAGGGGTCAAATACAGGAAGAAAAAGGCTATTTACAATTTTTACAGAGCCAAATGGCAGCTGTAACAGTTGAGGGGCATGAAAGGGAAGCATTGGTTAGGAAGTGAGTGACACAGGTTTATAGCCTATCCCCCACGTTTTTCAATCTGTATATTGAGCAACCAGTGAAGGGAACAAAAGAAAAGTTCAGAATAGGAATAAAAACCTTTGAGGTTTGCTGATGACATTGTAATTCCGTCAGAGATAGCAAAGGACCTGGAAGAGCAGCTGAACGAAATGGACAGTGTCTTGAAAGGAGGATATAAGATGACCATCAACAAAAGCAAAAAAAAGATAATGGAATGTAGTCTAATTAGGTGTTGCTGACGGAATTAGATTAATGAATGAGACAAATAATTAGTAGACAATTTTTGCTACTTTGGCAGCAAAATCACTAATGATGGATGAAAGAGATGATATAAAATGTAGGCAGACAATGGAAAGGAAAGTGTTTCTGAAGAAGAGAAATTTTGTAACATTGAATATAAACTTAGTTTTTAGAGTAATTGCAACTTATGCAAGACACCTTTGTAGCTTTGTTTTCAGCGAGATGTGTTTCAGCACTTTTTTTGCTATCTTGACATAGAACAGAAAGTGCTGGAACGGCTTTGTGTGAAAACAAAGTGACACACATGCCCGGAAAAAGGGGAAATTTCTCTCCAATTTTCTTAGACACAGAAATAAAGAGAACTGCAATATTCACAAAATGTTTACAGATTTAGGTGTTGCAAAGATTTTTCTGGAAATGTTTGTATGGATTGTAGCCATATATGAAGTGAAACATGGATATCAAACAGCATAGACAGGATGAGACTAGAAGCATCTGAAATGTGATGCTGCAGATGAATGCTGAAGATTAGATGAGTAAATGGACTTGGAGAGAAAAGAAATTTCCTGCACAAGGTGACGAAAAGAAATGATTGGTTGACAGGATGCATTCCAAGACATTAAGGGATCACTAGTTCAGCAATGGACTGAGGTATGAGGTGACAGCACCCCTCCCGTATCAAGTATTAAGATCCACATAAGCCTTTTGGTAATTTTATTTTCAAAATTCTGATGAAGATGTTCATACATTAAGCAAAGTCTTATGAGTTAATAGGTATATTTGGAAGGAATTATCACTTTCAAATTAAAGTGCTATTTTTCCTCTTTTCAGTAAACATAACTATCTTAATGGATATTCATAAATTGAAGCTAAACTTGATCCAGAATTTTAGTGCCAGTTATAGACATATTGCTCTAAATTTCCAGGACCTGTTGATAGACTTTTGATTAATTAAAGGACACTATACTGAACGTGTGAGGCTGCAGCATGCCAGCCGGTTGCCTGCGTTGGCAAACGTGTGTGGAAGCACAGTAGCGCACCACAAGCATGATGCAGTTCGCCGCCGGATGCAAGCCGAGGAGGGCCCGCGATGCAGTCACGCCCGCCGCTGCCACCGCCGTCATAGCTGCCATGGGTCACCACCTGCGCCAGGGTACGGGGTGTGGCCCTCGCGCTGCCGCGCCATCTCAGCTGTCCATGCCATCACCTGCCTCCTGCTGCTGCTGCTGCTGCTGCTGCTGCTGCTGCTGCAGCTGCTGCTGCCCCTGCGCGTGATCAACGCGCCTGCTGCCGCCGCTTGTCGACACTGCCGCCATCCGTTGTCTGCACGCCACCAAATAATGTAAGTCGCTAGCAATGCTATGGTGGTGTGGATGCCCACACTATTGTAACATTCCAACCACCAGGTAGCAATTGGAGACAGGAGCAGCCGAAGAGAATAAAGATCCCCATCGACACTGCAGACCCAGATAAATCAATTAATTTTAACTGACGCAGAGCTTAAGCAACAGATAGATGGTCTTCAAATGGCTTCTCCACAATCTAATGTTGTTAAGCAAGTGCTAGTGGAGGAACCACCAAAGCATGTGACTCCACCACTGACTAGTGCAGAATCAGCTGTGGCAGTAGCCACCTCTACTTCAGTGCAAAGCTTTCCAGCAATAGCGTTTATTCCGGCATTTGCTGGAAAGCCACACGAGAATATTCAAATGCTTGTCCAGAATGTCCAGGACATAGGAAAGCTTTGTGGTTGGCCAGATGAATTTCTCTTAAACGTGATGAAAATGAAACTCACCGGCGAAGCACAGAACTACGTGCAGTCTGTCGAGAGCTTGAAAAAATGCCCCTACCTTCCAGTCCCTTGCAACAGGGTTGATTGAAAGGTATACAGACAAACATAGTACTAGTTACTATCGTGACTTGCTTTCCAACCTTAAGCAAAAAACGGGTGAGGATTTAGAAGCATTCGCAGGCAAGATTACAAGAATCGCATGTCATACATACGCACTAAGTGCTAATTCTGCTCGTAACAAGTTTCTGTTGGAAGAATCAGGATGTCGTGTGATAGACGTTTTTATTCATGACATAAACCCTCAGATAGGGGTGAAATCAAGTAAGCTTCCCCCTCACACCTTACAAGAAGCCATGGAATTAGTACTCTCGAGAGAGGTGGTGAGCCAATTTGCGGCTGTCTCCACGCAGCAAAGTGAGCCCTGACGTGTCTTTTCGAACAACACCAAGTGTGGGCACTGTAATAGACAAGGACATGTGGCAGAGCAATGTCGCGTGCCATATTGTCATCGGTGCAGGAACATGGTCACCGAAGTGTGCATTGTCCAAATAGTAGGCCACAACTGCCTGCAAACTCCAGGCGAAATGCAAACCAAACGCAGAATTTGGGAAATGGCTGCGTGGCAGGAAGTGGCACTCCTCCCAGCCCCCGTTAAAAATAGTGACGCCACTAGCTTATAAGGGAATTGCACAGGTGGCAAGCGTGGTTGTCGGTGGTGTTAGAGGCAACAAACCAATACGCGTGCTAATTGGCACAGGCACACAGATCAGCTTCGCATTTTTATCGAAGAGAGATAAAAGAACATTGCAACCACCATGGTACCATATCAGTGGTATTGGTCTCAGCATAGTGAAACTTGATGGCAGCAGTTGCGTTGAGTTCATGTTGGACTCCACAGAATGTGCTTTTATGATGGAGGTTGTACGGAACATGTGCACGGATTACGACATCATCCTGGGAAGTGACTTACTGCATAATTTCCAGGGGGTTATTGACTATAGGTTAAATACCATCCAATTCGGCACCAATGTGCACAGTTTTGGACGAGACTGCACGTTGCGGGTGAGTGAAACTGGGGAAAAAAGGATCCGTTTCCCAAGTTTCAGAGTCTCCTGTAACGATGCTAAAAGCCGATAACCCCATGGAGATACCAGAAGGCACAGGAAAGATACTTTGGGTGCCTGTCGGGATACATGAATCTGAAGAGTTTCATTTCTTGGTAGATCCACTCTGCCAGAATGAAGCTCTTGACCAGATGCAGGTCCACGTAAAACATAGCCTGTGCAAAGCACATCAAGTACAAATAGAAAACTGTGTACCCGTGTGTTTAGACAATTTTAGTCACAAGCAAGCTTTAATACCATGTGGTACAGTATTAGCCAGCTTACAGGTTATCACAGAAGATGAGTTGCCAATGAAAACCCCTTATCTGAAAAAGAAAAAGGAAAAAGACTGCTGCTGTCTCTCAACACCTTTTGACAATCACGTCACATCTGACAGATAAGTTTAAAACTAAGCTTAGTCACCTACCATTGCATGAACAAAAGCTAATAAATGAATTATTGAATGAGTATTCATGGTTGTTTGAAGACAGGAAATATTTACCAGCAATAGATCTAATCCAACATGAGATTCCATCTGAAAATGCTAGGCCAATAGCTCAAGATGGGTACCGAATCCCCAACCATCTTCAGTCAGTGGTAGAGGAAACTATACAACAGCAGCTAGAAGCAGGAATAATACAACCCTCTTCTAGTGTGTGGTCTAGCCCAATTGTAGTCGTTCCAAAGAAATCTATAGACAGAGAAAAATCCTATCGCCTCTGTGTAGACATGCAAGCAGTAAACAAGGTTACTACCCCAGATCATTATCCATTACCCCGGATACATGAAACACTCAATCATCTGGGCAATTGCCGGTACTTTACAACATTAGGCATGCGCAGTGGGTATCATCATCTTTTGTAGTTCCTGTTTGCTTATATTAATTCTTAAAGATGCCTTTCAGGCTTCACAATGCGCCAGCAACCTTGCAGCGACTTGCAGATCTGCTATTATGTGGGTTGAAACCTACTATGTGCCTTGTGTATCTTGATGATATAATTATATTTTCTAAATCTACTGCTGAACATGCTGAACGTCTACACAGTGCACTGTTGCGATTGCAAAATGGTAATTTAAGCTTAAAATTAGAAATGTGTTCTTTTGCTCAATCACAAGTGTAGTATTTAGGTCATGTCATCAGTTCCAGCAGAGTCAAACCAGATCCACGATTAACTGAATCAGTAGACACTTGTCCTGTTCCAACAAATTTAAAGGAATTCAATCCTTCCTTGGTCTTGCAAATTATTACTGCTGTTTTGTTAAAGATTATGCTACTATTACCAAACCTCTTACTAAATTGCTGAAAATGGATACTCCTTTTGTGTGGATGGATGAATGTTTGACCACCTTTCAAACAGTGAAAACTATTTTAATCAGTTAATCTCTACTTGTTTACCCAGACTTCACTGAACCTTTTATTTTATCATGTGACGCATCTGATTTTGCTGTAGTATGTGTTCTAAGCCAAGTGCAAGATGGTGAGGAAAAACCCATTGGGTATGCCTCTCATCAACTAAATAAAGAAGAAAGTAATTGCAGTACTACAGAAAAGGAATTGCTTGCCCTTCTTTTTGGAATTAGTTATTTTAGATGTTACCTTTATGGTCACAAGTTTACAGTTCTTACCAATCACTCTGCTCTGCAGTGGTTATTGAATCTTAAGGACCCTAGCAGCAAACTTATGCATTGGGCCATGAAATTGTCAGAATATGATTTTGAAGTTGGGCACAGGCCTGGTCGGTTGCATCAAAATGCTGATGCGTCAAGTAGAAAAGTGTGTGTCATTCAATCAGATGATGTATCAATTGAAGAGTTAAAAGAAGCCCAGCAGGTGGATGTTCAGTGTCAAAGATATGCCTCATTGCCAGAATTTGAAGTAATAGATGACCTTTTTCATCGAAAAGCTCCCCATGGAAATCATTTGGTAATACCGGAATGCTTGCAGCAGCATATAACACGGCAATGCCATTATGCCATTATACAATCCAAGCATGTCACAGCAAAAAACACACTACGAGCACTCAAATTGCAACACGTTATTGGTGGACAGGTATGTAAGATCTTGCCTGCCATGTGCACAACGAGAACAAAATATGCATCCACAAGTGCCACTGCAAACACTTCCTCAGG
Organism: Schistocerca piceifrons; assembly: GCF_021461385.2. NCBI lineage: Eukaryota > Metazoa > Arthropoda > Insecta > Orthoptera > Acrididae > Schistocerca > Schistocerca piceifrons. The sequence goes on along the minus strand of NW_025728467.1, from coordinate 2,981,575 downwards.
CATCTCAACCCTTTGAAATTCTTGCTTTAGATATCCTAGTTACTTTTGCACAGTCACAACACGGTAACAAATACATTTTGGTTCCCCTTGCCAACACGACAGCTGAAACTGTGGTGAGATAGTTTGTAAATTGTGTGATACTACCTTTTGGGAGTCCTGATGCCATTTTAACAGACCAAGAAACCAATTTCATGTCTGCTCTATTTGTACAAGTTTGTAAATTGCTAAGAATCAAAAAATGGTGTACAACTCCCTTTCATCCTATAGCCAATGGTCACGTTGAATGCATACACCTTACAATTTGTAAAATGTTATCCTATTATGTTGCAAAAATGCGTGCTGATTGGGACAGATATGTACTGTATATTACTTCTGCATACAACACCTGAATGCATGAATCCACGGGGTATACCCCTTACGAAGCTGTGTTTGGACGGCTGAAAAATTTGCCGTTCGAAATAGACAAACTACCTCAGGGTGTAAAAATAAAGGAAGTAAAAGGTTTAGTCAGCTGGCTAAAAGTGATCTGGTATAAGGAAAAGAGGAATAATATCAAAGTTACTAATAAACAGTTGCACAGGCAGAATAAAAATGCTGTTTTACCCGACTTATCAAACATGTGATTTAGTGTTCTTACGAAACCCGGCAATCAAAAAGGGATGAACTAAAAAGTTCTCTCCCCACTTTGAAGGCCCATATCGGATTATATGGTTGACCTCACCAGTCAATGCAGAACTGCAATTAACTGATCGTACAGTGATAGTGCACTTTGACCACCTGAAACCTTACCACGGTAAGGCTGTGTCACCACAACAGGTCGCAGCCCTCGATCTGCCTGTGTCACCTCCACCTCAAGTGGAAAAACATGAAAGAAAAAACGGAGGAGATTACCTCCACAGGGTTGTCCTAGATACGCTTTGCAGAATCGACACCCTTATGCTTTGAGATGGCGTGATTAATTATGCCTAATTAGTGTTTTATGTTATGTTTTATTGCAGCTTAGTTTAAGTCATTGAAGCAAGATATGCCTGGCCACCACGGAGTTCCCAGCCATTCTCAGTTGTCAGTTTCCAGTCTTGTCATGTATTTTTACTCATTTTTATATGTACGATTATGTTTCATGATTTGCAAGCAATGCCACGCATTAGACGTCACACAACTGACTTGCTTCAAATGCAACCATTACACTTGGCATTGGCAGTACCATGGCTGCTAACTCTGAATAATATTCTTCAATTTCATCTATTGCCATCTATTTGGCAAACCAGTACATGTGGAGTGTTTTTACTCCAAGTTTTTCTTAATACTTGTTACGTCGAATTCTAGTGTATTGTACTATATGTCGTAGTTATGTATTTGCTGCAGCTAACCATAAGTAATCAGAACAGAAAAAGCTAGGACTTGGAATGCATACTCATCGTATGCTTTGTTTACAGGACCAGCTGTTGGCAGGGCAACACATCAGCTGTCGCCTCCCCTCCTTTCTTCAGCGTTGTCTCCTCCTTGCACCTCATTTCCCCTCTCCTCACCTATAACTGGCCAGCAGCCATCATTGTTTCTCAGCCAGTAACAGCACTCCGTGTGATGACTTATCTTATCACCATGAGTGCTGCCATCTCCAGCGTCTCGACATGCGGAGCATCTGAGTAGTTACAAAAACAAACTGCAAATTACTGTCCTATCCTATGTGTATGACAGACTACAATGCACTTAACATCATTTTATATAACTAACAGCTTTTTTAAAACTCTTATTCTACGTGATTAGCAATTTCTAATTCACCATTGTTTCTTGTACACCCTAAGCACATGATATTTGTCGCTTCAATAGTGGCCGGTACTACCATTCATACTATCTGTTCTGACTACTTACAGCGTTGTTATTATACATCATTGTGTTTTTATTTTCCTGTCAATATATGTCATTTTGTTTAATTATGTCATTATGCTAGAGCTAGTAATTTATAGTTCACAATTGTCATTTTATGTATTGTTATGTACTGTGCACACAAAAAGTGATGCTATTTACGCATGCATGCTATTCTAGCTTCAAAGCTATTTTTATTGCTTGAACAGTCAACATCTTCCTAGTACAGCAGGTCGCTAATAACACCACTGATACTTTTATTCCATGTATCACAGGAGACCCATGTGCCTGCACTAATTCTTTATTAAGTCAGACGGACGCCCTTAGGCCCGCTGAACCACGGTATCGCAGATAGCTCCAATGCACTGCCTACCCATCAATTATTAGACAGGTGGCCTTAGCACTGTCTGCAGGTTGCTCCATTGCCCTGCAAATCATGTAATCATCAATTCAAGTCTGCAGATTGCTCTAATTCACTGCTGAACTTATTAATCGAGTCACTCGCAGGTAGCTCATTCGCACCGTGAACATGTACTTACACATCACCAAATATTATGCTTCTCGGTTGAACATAAAACAATTCATACATCAATTACCATGAGAAAATTTTCACTCACACTATGCCTTTGGCACTTAATCACACATGAACTGAGCCCCAGGCAATCTTATTACATTTTATACAATGCCATTGTTGTTATATACACACACTGTCGGATTCTACTGACATAGTCCCTTATGCACTTCGTCAACTGACTAAAAACAACATCCCCTGAGGTATTTCTTATCCGATTCATAAGCTTATATTCTGGAAATATTCCACTGATTTTATTTTTTGTCAATTATTATTACTCCACTGTTATGTATTGTTGTTATCAATTTATAGTGATGATTCATCTTTTGTACACTTTATGGTTATGGGTTATTTTTGTGCCATATTCAGTATTCCCTTTTAATTTTCATTGTTTCCTCGACTGGAAGTATCTCTGATAGCACCTATTGGCCTTCAATTTGTATCCGCCATCAGCTACCATTAGTCACACATTTACACAACACTTCACACACACAATAACACACTTACAACACACGCATACTGTACATATTCAAACTACCTTGGTGTAACTTGTTGATGTTACCAGACCTCTACTGTCATATACTAAGTACATGAACAAGGCTTTTATCGTTTATGCCCTTCGCTCTTCAGAAGGGGAAAGAGAAGTACGTACATATGTATGTTATGTTCAGTAGCAGTTTCTTTTAATCAACAACATTGAATATTCAATATCAATTTACCTGTTGAACACTTAAGTTGTTCTGTTAACATGGATTCAAACATCTTTGTGACATCAGCTATTTGTTTATTATTGTTTGCAATAAACTGTTGCTTTTAAGTTTCACTTACAATGTCTTAGCCATGGACGCAGAGCCTCTAGCACTCTCCGACGCTGTTATCTGAGCTCAGCACTCTGCCGGCTCAGCACTGATATAGCTGTGCTGTGCTGCCTCCACAGCTTCACGCACCAGCCTCTGTATTCACGAGCAACAGACTCGCACTCACTAACATTCATTTCTGACTTCAGTACAGTTAATCTCCCTATTGAGCACTTCTGTAAGTAAAGATCCTATCATTATTGAGTTAACTTGAGGTGTCCTACCCTCATTCGGGCTTTCTACAGCTGAAAAATCACTCAATATTATTTCTGAAATTTATTAATTACTTTCCATGTCGAGCCTCAGTGGGGTGCGTGCCCCTGCGTAGTGGTCAATGCATGGGAGATGCCTTGGCTGTGCAGGTTTTTTTTTTTTTTAAAAAAAACTTTCTTCCTACAGAACCTCAAATTAATTAACGACACTTGGCCTTCGTGCCACAGCAGGATGGAGATATTTTTCCAGCGAGTTATGCTTTTGTGTTAGCTGGTGTTAGCTGATGTTATCTTAACATTATTAGAAAAGGAAGAGCGTGCTTTATATGATAAAGCTCAGCAATTGTCAAAATATGACACCCTTTTGATGCAGATGAGGGAACACGAGTTTCTCCGATCTTTGTGGGAAGTGGCTAGAATTATTTGAACAGTATTAGCGATGCAGTACCACGGCCTCATTTCAAACGAGCCTGGTTGCCCGTTGGAGGTACATTATTAAAAACAGTCTTTGGGTCTCCTTACGAAACAGATGCAAAACGCTGGGATTTGGACATACAGCAAGTGCTTTCGGAAACACCAGTTTATCACTAAGTGTTGGTACGTCAACAGGTGTGCCTGACACATCTTGAGAATAACCTGTTAGCCACAACTAGATGAATACAAGTTGTAGCTGACAATCCTTTAACCAAGAGTGGACTCATCTTCACTCAGGATTAAATAATCTGACTATCACATTGCACATTGTGAAGACCACGCAGATTCTTTTATTTAGTACACACACAGCACAGTTACATATACACATGTTACACTCAGCCATTCTACTCTGACTGCAAGGAAAACTCAGTCCACACCTGATACCCTCAGAGCCCTTCTTGCACCTCCTACACAATGTATCGTCGCAAATTTTGGCCCCTAAACAAATGCTTTATGCCATGTGGGAAAGCAACCTCACCTTTTACTATGCTGCATTGGATGTCTGACTTACCTGTAATTTGGATGGTATTCGGATGCGAATGAGGATGCCAATCAAGTGCGCAAATTGCGGATACGAGTGCTATCAAATATACACTTTTCCAGTCTCTTGCGCCACCCTTCACCACCATGTTGTTTGGCAGACTCAAGAATTTTTAATAGTTAGTCGGGATCAACAAACCCACGCCACTCTCTCTCACGCTGAATTATCCAGTTGCATACATACAACACATTACTTATGCTCCACACTAATTTTACACACTAATACTACTGAGTGCGAGCTGAAACTACTACACCTCCATGTCCTCATGTTCTAGTCTCACTTTGTCAACCAATAATTCAACCTGTTGGCAACAGTTTTCTATTCGCTGTTCCACAGACTGTCACTGCCACCCTGGTGTGCCACCGTTCAATGTCAGAAACTGAATTGTACCGGGTAACACTGAATAATAGTGGCCTAGTGCATAATAGTTGAAGATGTGACGTGTACGCTGCTTCTATGAGGATATCATCTCAATTACACTCCACCTTTCATGTCACCATTCCCACATTTACTTTATACCTTCCTGAACTCTCTCTTAAACTCCATCACCATGAGAAGCTAAAGAATTTACCAAATACCAATGATTCAGATCTACTCAAGCGATCAATCATCTCCTTACCCAGGAACATAACCAAGTTGCTCTTGACAGAGGGGCCTCACATATTCCTGATTGGCACCAAACCAAGCAACTAACCACTGTTGTATTACCCAGCACTGGTTCGGTAGTCATCACTGTAATGATTCTGATTATAGTATCCTGGATAATCTGTAAAAGAGTGTTTGGCAAATGTTTCACTTCCTGCCGAGAAGTAGTACCACACACACACACACACACACACACACACACACACACACACACACACACACACACCTGTGATCCTTCATAATGCTGTGATCCTTCATAATGATCATATATTTTTTTAAATGAAATAATCAATTAGTATCAGCTCATTCATTTTCATCCAGAGAGCCTTCTTCAGAAGGAGAAAGGATGTGCAGGGAGGAGACCCCCCAAGAGGGATCATGGCCGATAAAATTTTATTAAATAATTTTTTCCATTCATAATGTACGGCCGTAGCAGGCTTGGGCATACTGTGGTGGAAGGTGCTGACTGGAAGGCTGTGGTCAGCACTTTCCTGCCACATGCTCCTCGGTCAGGCTCTAGTCCCATGGATTGTTTGCGCTGACAAGGGTACGCTACTAGCAAGGTGCGTTGGTGGAATGAACCCTCCAATCAAAGACTAGTCGTGTGATCACATGGGGACACGGCTGGGAGTGGCGAGGGTGGCTTGGAAACCACTCCGCCCTCTCTTAGCTTCAGACCTCAGCCCCGAGTAGTCACTCCTCTAGCCTCTGCCTCTCTCCTCAAACCTCCTGATGAACAGACGGCAACCCCTCTTGGGGCTGCTCAGCCCTACGAGGGCACACATGTCCCATCTTCAAATGAATAAATAGTGTCCAATCCAGCTTAATTAGTTTTAATTATTGCAACACCCACAATTTCCTGCTCCCGACATCTATCCTGATGAACAGAAGTAAATTTGTGAAGATGGGTCATGACTTTTCTTGGGTATCTCTGTTAGTACAGCACATGCCCACAAAAGGCAAAGGTCCAGGGTTCATGTCCTGGTGTACCACCACATAGTTTTAATCTGCCAGCAAGTTTAATATTGGATTACACTCGACTGAAGACTGAAATATTTATTATGGGGACATTTAACACTGCTTCAGTAGCCATAGGTATTTAACACTAAGGACAAACCCACAAAAAATTTTAATCTGATCAATAATTTTTGTAAAAACCATTACATATCTCTGAACATCTATCATAAAACTGCTTAAAATCAACAAATTAGGATTGTGTCATTACCTAGCCAGTGAACGATCACGTTTCCTTGGAGAGGTAAGGCTCCTACCAATTTCTGTAAGACAAAGACATTTTATGTAATGCTCCATTTTACTAGTATACTATTACTTAGTTGTAAGTTTATTTGTTATAAAAATAAAGCCTAAATTATTTCAGAGGTACGATAAACAATTCTGAAAAATTTAAGTAGTGCATCTGTAATACTGTCGATATATTTAACTGAAATGTGATTCAAATGGAATTGAAATTCTTATCCTGTAAGTACACTGGAGATAAAGAACTTATTGAGTTATGCCATATGTTAATATTGACTGTTTTAATTTTATTTAGTTCCATGTCTCAGTTGTTGCTAGGAAAATCTGTTCTGGCATGAGATGAAAGAGCATTAGCAGTGGTGAAAAGGGGAGGGAGTCAAGAACCTGTAACTATCAGTCACAACAGCCATGCTTGCAGAATTCTGAACTGTCATCTCTCTTCTGTTGCTCAAGGAGGAGATGACGAGCATGACATTCAAATGAGAGAGGGGGTGCCGGTACAGAGAGGGGGTGCCGGTACAGAGAGGGGTTTTTTTTTTTTTTTTTTTTTTTTTTTTTGTGGTTTTCGGGCGCACAACTTCAGTGGTCATTAGCGCCCTGACTACTCTAAGAATGCACCGCGAGGCACAAGTTGACAACAACAACTAAAAGGGAAAACACAATAAAAGACAGACTGACAGGCATAGGACTAAAAAACATCATCAAATGTCCTTAGCGAGGTTTGTCAAATTGATAAAACAAAGAACACGAGCAGCTGCTCGTGGGTCATCCGCTAAAATGGCATCTAAAGTATTAGGCAGGTTAAGATCGAGGCGCAGTGTGTTAAGATCTGGACAGGACATTAAAATGTGTCTAACCGTCAGCAAGTGCCCACATGGGCAGAACGGCGCCGGCGCTGCCGTCAGCAGATGGCGATGGCTGAACCGGCAGTGTCCAATTCGTAACCTTGCTAAAACGACCTCCTCCCGCCGAGAAGGGCGTGAGGAGGACGTCCAAGCCACGGGAAGAGGTTTTAAGGCCCGAAGCTTGTTGTCGGTAAGTGCAGCCCAATCGGCATGCCACAGCGACACAACGCGCCGACAAATGACCCTGCTAAAATCGGACGAAGGGACACAACAAGAAGCTGTCCGAGGCTGGAGGACCGCAGCCTTGGCCGCGGCATCTGCAGCTTCGTTCCCAGGGATACCGACATGGCCAGGAACCCACATAAAGCTAACCGGCGTACCGACGTCCACCAGCTGCTGAAGAGAGCGTTGGATCCAGTGTACGAAAGGGTGAACCGGGTACGGATCACTGAGGCTCTGGATGGCGCTCAGGGAATCTGAGCAGATGACATAAGCATAATGTCGGTGGCGGCAGATGTAAAGAACAGCCTGGTAGAGGGCAAAGAGCTCAGCTGTGAAGACCGAACAATGGCCATGGAGCTGGTATTGGAAACTTTGTGCCCCAACAATAAAGGAACACCCGACCCCGTCATTGGTCTTAGAGCCATCTGTATAAATGAAAGTCATGTCGATGAACTTCGAACGAAGTTCCAAAAAACGGGAGTGGTAGACCGAACCGGGGGTGACCTCTTTTGGGAGCGAGCTGAGGTCGAGGTGAACGCGGACCTGAGCCTGGAGCCAAGGTGGCGTGCGGCTCTCGCCCACTCGAAAGGTTGCAGGGAGTGAAAAATGAAGGTGTTGAAGGAGGCGACGAAAGCGAACTCCAGGGGGTAGCAAGGCAGAGACATACAACCCGTATTGAAGGTCAAGAGAATCGTCAAAAAAGGAACGATAAGACGGATGGTCGGGCATTGACAGTAGCCGACAGGCATACCGACAAAGCAGTATATCGCGCCGGTAGGTGAGTGGCAAATCGCCAGCGTCAGCATGAAGACTCTCTACAGGACTGGTATAAAATGCTCCGATCGCAAGTCGTAAACCCCGATGTTGTATGGAGTTGAGGCGGCGTAAGATGGATGGCCGTGCAGAGGAGTATACGAAGCTCCCATAATCCAGCTTGGAGCGGACGATCGACCGACATAGACGAAGTAGGATGGTTCGATCCGCTCCCCACGACATACCACTGAGAACACGGAGGACATTTAAAGAACGGGTACAACGGGCGGCCAAATATGACACATGTGGAGACCAGCTAAGTTTCCTGTCAAAGGTAAGGCCTAAAAATTTGATTGTCTCCACGATTGGGAGAGCAACGGGACCGAGTCGTAAGGACGGTGGGAGAAACTCTTTGTAGCGCCAGAAGTTAATACAGACCGTCTTCTCGGCAGAAAAACGGAAGCCATTGGCGACACTCCAGGAGTAAAGACGGTCAAGAGAACGCTGAAGACAGCGCTCCAGGACACGTGTACACTGCGCGCTGCAGGAGATGGTAAAATCGTCCACGAAAAGGGAGCCTGATACATCAGCTGGGAGGCAATCCATTATTGGATTGATCGCGATGGCGAAGAGAGCGACGCTCAAAACTGAGCCCTGTGGCACCCCATTCTCCTGGCGAAAGGTGTCGGACAGGACAGATCCCACACGTACCCGAAACTGTCGATCCAGTAAAAAGGAACGAATAAAAAGAGGGAGGCGACCGCGAAGGCCCCATGTATGCATGGTGCGGAGAATGCCCGCCCTCCAACAGGTGTCATAAGCCTTCTCCAAATCAAAGAACACAGCCGCGGTCGGGCGCTTCCGCAAGAAGTTATTCATAATGAAGGTCGACAAGGTAACCAGATGGTCAACAGCAGAGCGGCGCCTACGAAATCCACATTGTACATTGGTAAGTAGGCGTCGAGACTCGAGCAGCCAAACCAATCGAGAGTTAACCATTCGCTCCATCACTTTACAGACACAGCTGGTAAGCGAGATAGGTCGATAACTGGAAGGCAAGTGCTTGTCCTTCCCCGGCTTAGGAATCGGGACAACGATAGACTCGCGCCAGCATGCGGGAACATGTCCCTCAATCCAGATGCGATTGTATGTACGAAGAAGAAAACCTTTACCCGCAGGAGAAAGGTTCTTCAGCATCTGAATATGAATAGAATCAGGCCCTGGAGCGGAGGACCGTGATCGGCCAAGTGCGGTTTCGAGTTCCCGCATGGTGAATGGGGCATTATAACTTTCACAATTCGAGGAGCGGAAGTCAGGTGGCCTAGCCTCCTCTGCCTGTTTGCGGGGGAGGAAGGCAGGGTGGTAATGAGCGGAGCTCGAAACCTCGGCGAAAAAGCGGCCGAAGGCATTGGAGACAGCCTCAGGGGCCACAAGGACTTCATTCGCGACCTTCAAGCCAGAAACTGGGGAGTGGACCTTAGTGCCAGATAGCCAGCGCAGGCTACCCCAGACAACAGAAGAAGGAGTAAAACTGTTGAAGGTGCTTGTGAAAGCAGCCCAGCCGGCTTTCCTGCTTTCTTTAATAATACGACGACACTGAGCACGTAATCGTTTATAATTAATACAATTCGCCACTGTAGGGTGGCGTTTAAAGGTGCGTAAAGCACGTCGACGAGCACGTAAAGCGTCTCTACATGCTGCGGTCCACCAGGGGACCGGTACGCGACGTGGAGAAGAAGTAGAGTGAGGGATGGAATATTCAGCAGCAGCGAGAATGACTTCCGTGAGGTGTGCGACCTGACGATCGCAGCTTGTGTAGGTTTGATCCTGAAAGGTCGCCCTGGAAGAGAAGAGCCCCCAGTCTGCCTTGGAGATGGCCCAACTAGAGGAGCACGGAGAGGGAGTACGCTGCAGGAGATGGATAACACATGGGAAGTGGTCGCTCGAATCTGTATCAGCAAGTGCATACCACTCAAACCGGCGTGCAAGTTGGGGAGTACATATAGAGAGGTCTAAATGGGAATAGGTGTGAGATGTGTCCGAAAGAAAAGTAGGGGCGCCAGTATTGAGGCAGACAAGATCGAGCTGGTTAAAAAGGTCTGCTAACAAGGAGCCCCTCGGGCAGGATGCTGGAGAGCCCCAAAGGGGATGGTGGGCATTGAAGTCTCCAGTTAACAAAAATGGTGCAGGTAGCTGAGCAATAAGTTGCGTCATGTCTGCCCTGGTAACGGCAGATGACGATGGAGTGTAAACGGTACAAAAGGAAAACGTAAAAGTGGGGAGAGTAATGCGGATGGCAACTGCCTGCAGGCCAGTGTGCAACGTGATGGGATCGTAGTAAATATCATCCCGGACCAGCAACATAACCCCTCCATGAGCTGGGATACCTACCACAGGGGGTAGGTCAAAACGCACAGAGGTGTAGTGTGCCAAGGCAATTTGATCGCATGGGCGTAGCTTCGTTTCCTGGAGGGCTACGACAAGCGGACGGTGCAAGCGGAGCAGCAACTTCAAGTCCTCTCGGTTGGAGCGAATGCTGCGAATATTCCAGTGAATAAGTGCCATCGTAAGAAAAGAAAGATGAGAGAAGTGGTCACCTCGAAGGCCGCTTAGGGCCTGGCTTCGAGCGAGCACTGCCGCCGCTATCAGTAGGCGGACAGTCATCGTCCATTGGGTCTATAGGGTCATCGGCCATCTCGGGAGGATGGCCGGGAGGGGGAGCTTCCTCCGCCAGTGAACGGCCAGATGTACGGCGACCAGCGGTGCGGCCAGGCGAAACGGATGACGGCCTGGGGCGGCAGCCGCTGGGTGGCGCAAGAGAAGAAATGCGCCGTGGCGGGGAAGGAGAACTGTGCTTCCTATGCGCCTTTTTGGAAGGATGTGTAGTGGAAGTACCGGTCGAAGGCTGTGAGGTCGAGGTACGGAGGAAGTCTGCACGGGATGGTTCCTTCTTGAAGGCCCGTGCATCTGACTTCGGTGTCTTCGTCTTAGCAGAAGCTGAAGAAGGTGCTCGTGTCTGTGGGGTGATGGGAGGAAGAGGAGACGTCGACCGCGCGATCTTAGCACTGGCCGAACGGACGACCGTGGTGCTGAAGGTCAGATCGCATGTCTGGGTTGCTACCTCCCGGGTAGTCCGAGGAGAGGCGAGGACAGTACTGTATTTCCCCGCTGGGAGCAGCGTGGGCTTCCTACTAGCCAATAGCTTGTGAGCAGCCGAGGTGGACACTTTCTCGTTGACCCGAATTTCCTGGATACAGCGTTCTTCCTTATAGACAGGACAGTCGCGGGAGGATGCTGCATGGTCACCCTGACAGTTCACACAACGAGGAGACGGAGGTGGACAGTCACCCTCATGGGCATCCCTGCCACAGGTGACACATTTAGCCGCATTGGAACAAGACTGTCGAGTGTGATTGAAACGCTGACACTGGTAGCAGCGCGTATGTGTCGGGATATAGGGGCGAACAGAAATAACCTCGTAGCCCGCCTTGATGCGCGATGGCAGCTTAACACTATCGAAGGTCAAGAAAATTGTCCGGGTCGGTACAAGGTCATTGTTGACCTTTTTCATGACCCTATGGACAGCCGTCACGCCCTGCTCAGCGAGGAATGATTGAAGCTCCTCGTCAGTCAATCCGTCGAGGGAGCTAGTATAGACTACACCACGAGACGAATTCAAAGTTCGGTGGGCCTCCACCCGGACAGGGAACGTGTACAGGAGGGTGGCCCGAAGCAGTTTTTGTGCCTGAAAGGCATTCTCAGTTTCTAGTAATAAGGTGCCGTTACGCAACCTGGTACAGGATTTGACAGATCCGGCTATGGCATCTACGCCCTTCTGAATAACGAAAGGGTTGACAGAGGAAAAATCCTTTCCGTCCTCAGTTCGAGAAACTACGAGGAACTGTGGGGCAGGCGGTAGTACTTTTGTCACTGTTGGCTGGTCACGTTTCCGTTTTTGGGTCGAAGTCGAAAGAGATGGAGTAGAATCCATTGCGGAGGAATCCCCCATGATTGCCAGCGTCTCCGATGGCGCGCTCCTTCCTTGTGGGGACCCTCTCAGAGGGCACTCCCGCCTTAGGTGAATGTTTACACCTCAGGTCACACCTCCCGAGAAACAGACGGAGGGACCAATCGGCATGGTCAGAAGGTATCAGCTCAGGCAATCACCCCTCCCCGGGCATGGCCTTTACCAGGGGTACGCGCGTGCCTTACATGTCTACCCAGGGCGGGGACTTACGCGTGACCCCGTCACCGGCTACGCGTGCGAACGCGTGGGTCGGCCTTCAGACACGCACAGGGAGGAAGGAAGAAGAGGAAAAAGAAGAGAGAGAGGGAGAAAGAGGACAGACTGTCTCAAACGCCGAGGCGGAGACCAGAGAAGGCAAGGAGAAGAAGGCAATGAGAAGGCAAGGAGAAGAAGGCAATGAGAAGGAAAGGAGAAAAAGGCAATGAGAAGGCAAGGAGAAAAAGGCAATGAGAAGGCAAGGAGAAGTCAAGGGAAAGAGTAAGGAAGACAGTGAAGTGGAGAAGAGCAAGGAAAGGAACCAACAAAAGGAAGGAAGAAACGAGAAGTGAAAAACCAAAGAGACCACGATTATAGGTCGTGAAACCGTCCGTCTCCGGACGCAGGTGCTAACTACCCCCGTGAGGGGGATGGACTCCTTTTAGTCGCCTCTTACGACAGGCAGGAATACCTCGGACCTATTCTAATCCCCGGACCCGCAGGGGGTAGAGAGGGGGTGCCGGTACAGAGAGGGGGTGCCGGTAGAGAGAGGGGGTGCCGGTAGAGAGAGGGGGTGCCGGTAGAGAGAGGGGGTGCCGGTAGGGGGGTAGAGTCTTATGCAACAATACCATGCACTGTAGAGAATTTTTTCTAACAGTGATTCTTAGATGCTGTACACACTTATATCACCCACTAGATGCAACAGGCACTCATAGTAATCTAAAATTTACCGAACCCAGTCGAAAGACACAATCTGACATTGGGTCAGCGCGGTCAATTTGAAAGGTCAGCAAAAAATAGCAGATAGGAAGGGCCTACCTGCACAATGTATCTAATGTGGTCAAGAACTTCCTTTCCCACATAATTTGGTTTGATGAGTAGTTCATTCCCCAGGTGTCTTCCATACACAATGACCATTTATATACTTCATTTGATTCCCTCGTGGTGTATAGTACAAAATGTATTTCAGTGTAGAGGTTAAGTAGGTACACAAGTGTACGTACATAATCAAGCTGGGATTGCAGTCCTGGTTATGGAGTATCAAGACAGGAATTATTGTCATTCCCCACAAGCTAAATTAATGCACTTTAAAATATGTGTAAGTGATGAATAATTATTCAGCTCTTAAGCCTATTATCAAAAGTATGTCACAGTAATATGATTACTAAAAGTTTTGTACAGGCAACTACAAGTCAGAAACAGTGGACAAATTTTTAGACACAAAAAAATAGGAACAAAATTGCTCCATTTGCAAAGCAAAGGTACATAAAGGTAATGGGAGAGGTTAACTCCTAAAAAAAACAAGGATCTGTGACATTCATGTGAATGTTCCATAGTTAGATGCTAGGCTAATTGAAGAAAGTTATGATGAAAAGACGTGGATATTTTTAACAAACAGAGGCATATAATTTGAAATAATGTTCAGAAAGTGTAGCTTTAGAATACAATACCATTTCAAGGAATGCATGGAGGGTACTGAAACCAATCTCGTGTAATGTGCCCATATCAAAGGCCTTGGCCACAGCAATGGACTCACACAGAATGGTTTACACAGCTATCGATTGTAGGACAAAGACAACAAGCAAGAAGAAGAAGAAGAAAAAATCACTTTAGGTTTGCAAATGAATTTGAATTGTCATAGGGGGCAAAGTATTTGGAAGATCAGTTGAACAGAGTGGATAGTGTCTTTTAGACAGATTACCAAGTCTGAAAAGTGTAACAGGATGTCATTTTATTGAAGATGGCAGTTCTGAGAGTATTGGATTACATAAGCAATACTTCCTACCCCCGTGAACCATGGACCTTGCCATTGGTGGGGAGGCTTGTGTGCCTCAGCAATACAGATGGCGGTACTGTAGGTGCAACCACAATGGAGGGGTACCTGTTGAGAGGCCAGACAAACATATGGTTCCTGGAGAGGGGCAGCAGCCTTTTCAATAGTTGCAGGGGCAACAGTCTGGATGATTGACTGATCTGGCCTTGTAACATAAAACCAAAATGGCCTTGCTGTGCTGGTACTGCGAACGGCTGAAAGCAAGGGGAAACTACAGCCGTAATTTTTCCCCAGGGCATGCAGCTTTACTGCATGGTTAAATGATGATGGCGTCCTCTTGGGTAAAATATTCCAGAGGTGAAATAGTCCCCCCATTTGGATCTCCGGGTGGGGACTACTCAAGAGGATGTCATTATCAGGAGAAAGAAAACTGGAGTTGTACAGATCAGAGCGTGGAATGTCAGATGCCTTAATTGGGCAGGTAGGTTAGAAAATTTAAAAAGGCGAATGAATAGGTTGAAGTTAGATACAGTAGGAATTAGTGAAGTTTGGTGGCAGGAGGAACAGGACTTTTGGTCAGGTGAATACAGGGTTATAAATACAAAATCAAATAGGGGTAATGCAGGAGTAGGTTTAATAATGAATAAAAAAAATAGGAGTGCTGGTAAGCTACTACAAACAGCGTAGTGAATGCATTATTGTGGCCAAGATAGACATGAAGCCCATGCCTACTGCAGTAGTACAAGTTTATATGCCAACGATCTCTGCAGATGATGAAGAAATGGATGAAATGTATGATGAAATAAAAGAAATTATTCAGGTAGTCAAGGGAGACGAAAATTTAATAGTCATGGGTGACTGGAATTCGAGAGTAGGAAAAGGGAGATTAGGAAACATAGTGGGTGAATATGGATTGGGGGAGAGAAATGAAAGAGGAAGCCGTCTGGTAGAATTTTGCACAGAGCATAACTTAATCATAGCTAACATTTGGTTCAATAAGATTTTATAGATGGAAGAAGCCTGGAGATACTAGAAGGTATCAGATAGATTGTATAATGGTAAGACAGAGATTTAGGAACCAGGTTTTAAATTGTAAGACTTTCCAGGGGCAGATGTGGACTCTGACCACAATCTACTGGTTATGACCTGTAGATTAAAACTGAAGAAACTGCAAAAAGGTGGGAATTTAAGGAGATGGGACCTGGATAAACTGACTAAACCAGAGGTTGTACAGAGTTTCAGGGAGAACATAAGGGAACAATTGACATGAATGGGGGAAAGAAGTACACTAGAAGAAGAATGGGTAGCTCTGAGGGATGAAGTACTGAAGGCAGCAGAGGATCAAGTAGGTAAAAAGACGAGGGCTAATAGAAATCCTTGGGTAACACAAGAAATATTGAATTTAATTGATGAAAGGAGAAAATATAAAAACGCAGTAAACGAAGCAGGCAAAAAGGAATACAAACGTCTCAGAAATGAGATTGACAGGAAGTGCAAAATGGCTAAGCAGGGGAGGCTAGAGGACAAATGTAAGGATGTAGAGGCTTATCTCACTAGGGGTAAGATAGATACTGCCTACAGGAAAATTAAAGAGACCTTTGGAGAAAAGAGAACCACTTGTATGAATATGATGAGCTCAAATGGAAACCCAGTTCTAAGCAAAGAAGGGAAAGCAGAAAGGTGGAAGGAGTATATAGAGGATCAATAGAAGGGCGATGTAGTTGAGGACAATATTATGGAAATAGAAGAGGATGTAGATGAAGATGAAATGGGAGATACAATACTGCGTGAACAGAACACTGAAAGACCTGAGTCAAAACAAGGCCCCGGGAGTAGACAACATTCCATTGGAACTACAGACAGCCTTGGGAGAGCCAGTCCTGACATAACTCTACCATCTGGTGAGCAAGATGTATGAGACAGGTGAAATACCCTCAGACTTCAAGAAGAATATAATAATTCCAATCCCAAAGAAAGCAGGTGTTGACAGATGAGAAAATTACCGAACTATCAGATAATAAGTCACAGTTGCAAAATACTAACGCATATTCTTTACAGACGAATGGAAAAACTTGGAGAAGCTGAGCTCGGTGAAGATCAGTTTGGATCCGCAGAAATGTTGGAACACGTGAGGCAATACTGCCCCTACGACTTATCTTAGAAAATAGATTAAGGGAAGGCAAACCTACATTTCTAGCATTTATAGACTTAGAGAAAGCTTTTGACGATGTTGACTGGAATACTCTCTTTCAAATTCTGAAGGTGGCAGGGGTAAAATACAGTGAGCGAAAGGCTATTTACAATTTGTACAGAAACCAGATGGCAGTTAGAAGGGTCGAGGGGTATGAAATGGAAGCAGTGGTTGGGAAGGAAGTGAGACAGGGTTGTAGCCTCTCCCCGATGTTATTCAATCTGTATATTGAGCAAGCAATAAAGGAAATAAAAGAAAAGTTCAGAGTAGGTATTATAATCCATGGTGAAGAAATAAAAACTTTGAAGTTCACCTATGACATTGTAATTCTGTCAGAGACAGCAAAGGACGTGGAAGAGCAGTTGAATGGAATGGACAGTATCTTGAAAGGAGGATATAAGATGAACATCAACAAAAGCAAAACGAGGATAATGGATTGTTGTTGAATTATGTCGGGTGATGCTGAGGGAATTAGATTAGGAAATGAGACGCTTAAAGTAGTAAAGGAGTTTTGCTATTTGGGAAGCAAAATAACTGATGATGGTCGAAGTAGAGAGGATATAAAATGTAAACTGGTAATGGCAAGGAAGCGTTTCTGAAGAAGAGAAATTTGTTAACATCGAGTATAGATTTAAGTGTCAGGTATTCATTCTGAAAGTATTTGTATGGAGTGTAGCCATGTACTCAAATGAAACATGGATGATAAATAGTTTGGACAAGAAGAGAATAAGAAGTTTTGAAATGTGGTGCTACAGAAGAATGCTGAAGATTAGATGTGTAGATCACATAACTAATGAGGAGGTATTGAATAGAATTGGGGAGAAGAGGAGTTTGTGGCACAACTTGACTAGGAGAAGGGACCAGTTGTTAGGACATGATCTGAGGCATCAAGGGATCACAAATTTAGCATTGGAGGGCAGCGTGGAGTGTAAAATTCGTAGAGGGAGACCAAGAGATGAATACACTAAGCAGATTCAGGAGGATGTAGGTTGCAGTAAGTACTAGGAGATGGAGAAGCTTGCACAGGATAGAGTAGCATGGAGAGCTGCATCAAACCAGTCTCAGGACTGAAGACAACAACAACAACAACAACAACAACTACAACAACCATGGCTTAATTGTACAATAGGATGCCATAAGAATAACATGTGGTATTTTCCCTTTGATTATCTTTTAGACAACTGATTAAGGTGTTAGGTATTTTATCTAAAGATTTACAGAACAAGACTTCTCTTATAAAATTTGTTGCACATGATTCATGGGAGTTCACAGAGAATGGTGACATTCAACGGTCTTCCAAGTCATTTCATGAAGCCCACCATGAACTCGTCTCCTTCTCCAACAACTACATTGCAGAGTGTAACACACCCAATTATTTTCTGGATATATTCCAATATTTGCCCTCTCCTTGAAGTTTTTACCCTCTATAGATCCCTCTAGTATGATGGAAGTTACTCATTGCTCTCTGAACACATGACCTATCATTTTGTTCCTTCTTGTCTATTTTTCTATGGTGAAACTCCTTATAACATCAGTCCACTGAATTTTCAATGGTCTTCTGTAGAATCACATCTCAAACACTTTGATCGTTTCCATTTCCGGTTTTCCCATAGTATGTATTTGACTTCTATACAATTCTGTGTTCCAAATGTACAGTTCCCTGCCCCCTTCCAACAATGCAACCCCCTCCTCTTGTGATTTTAGGACTTACAAAAGAATTTTACACGTGCCACCGGCATTATTTGATTGCAGGTCTCCCAATAATTTGTTTAACCCTTCCCAGAGCTTCACGATATTTTGTTGAAGATTTAATCTTCAGGTCTGTGCCTGCTATCTTGACATAAAATTGATCTCCTGTAGTTCCATCTTTAGCTAGACAGTTGACAAGTTCATTTCCTGGAATACTTATGGGTCTTGGTGGCCAGATAAAGATCACTGTCTTTCCAGAGCTGCAGAATTGGCAAGTAGTGCCTGGATTTGGTGACCAAAGGATTCTTGGGATAGCACAGGGTTATTACCTTTAAGCAACTCATGGAATCAATACAGATGAGAAAGTTTATTGTGGCTTGGGATTTGATGTACTGCAAAGCCTGAGAAATAGCAACCACCTCTTCAGTGAATGCACTGCAGGCACTTGGCAGTGAGTGCATCTCATGATGATGATTATTATGATGATTACTAGTTTGTGGGGTGCTTAAATGCACAGTTATCAGCAGCTGTAGACGTTCCCAGTCATTACACTGTCCAATCTCAGCACTTTCACGAATAATGATGAAATGATGAGGGTAACACAAACACCAGTGCTTCTAATGTCCCCTCATGTGCAAAAATAACTGATTCTGTCATGTACTTTTGGACCATCTGTGTGGATACATATTTAATTACAATAATCACGAAAGACTGAAGGAAAAAGGTGTTTGAGAAGTGTAGGATCAGCATCCTACTTGGGGTTACAAAGGAGGACCATCCATAACACTGGACAGAATAAAGGCTACAGGTGTGTTGAGAGGGAGCTCTAGAGACACAGACTAATGGATGCTGTTGGAGGTCCTTCATTACAATATCAAGTCAAAACACAGCTAACCTTCCCAGTTTTGGGTGATGCAAAAACAGTTTGGACTGCTAGTTTTGGAACAGAGTTGAGTGACTGGAGCTAGAAATTTGTCAGCAGGGCTCATACAGGAGCCCCCTAAAGCCAACCAAACAACTGTGTGTACAACAGGGTGAAGCAAGTTCAGTACAGATGGTGCTGCTCGCCCATAGGCAGCACATCTGTAGTCCAAGTGGGATAAAATCAGTACTTTGTAAAATCTTTTAAGTACTGTGCAGCCCGTGCCCCACAAAGAGAGACTAAGTAAACAGAGGTCGTTCAGTTTCTTCGTGCAAGTTGCCTCAAGTCAGCAGACATGTGGCAGCCAAGTTAGCCTGTGGTGAAATAAAATACATAACAATTGGAAAGCTTCAACGACTTGAAGTAACTGGTCACCAAGGTAAATTTATGAGTGTAGGTGCCCAGACCGGAGTTGACAAAAATGAATAACTTGTGATTTTGCAGCATAAAATTGATAGCTGTGATTCAGGTCCCAACCATGTGCTCTCCAGACAGCCCCTGAAGGCCAAGATTGTCCACATACACTGATGCAGAGACTGTGGGGCCTACTGAATTTACAATACCATTGATGAGATAGCCAACAGCATTACACTAGGAACCAATCCCTGAGGAACTCCAGTTTCCTGCACATATTGGATACTGAAGGTCTAACCTATCCAGAGCTGAAAAAATTGGAGAGATAGTAAATTCTGGATAGAAGTGGGTAAACTGCCTTGGAATCTGCACTCGTGCAGCACAGATATGATGTAATGTCACCAGATGCCTTCTGTGGGTCAAGGGACACAGCAATCAGATGATGGTGATTCACATAAGCACTGCACACTATGGATTTAAAATGAACCAGATGATCTGTGGTAGACTGGAAAGCCCAAATGCCACTTTGGAATTATAATATATGTCCTCTGGTTTCAAGGCACCAACAAAATGATGGACCATTCATTCAAATAAATTACACAGTCCATTTAACAGGGAGATTGGCAAATAGTTAGTCTTTCCTTGAAAATAAGCGAGTCCTTTCCTGGTTTCAGGACAGGAATAATAACACTTTTCCACCACTGAGAGGGAAATACTCCCTCCTGCCAAATCCAATTAAAAAGCCTGAGGATATGTTTCATGGTGCTGGCAAGACGATGTTTGAGAATTTGCTAATGAATTTATTCAGGTCCAGAGGCTGTATTTCTGCACACTGCCAAAGCGCTGTGAAACTCCCATTCAGTAAAGGGGACACTGTATGATAGAGATGTACTTGGAAAGATAGCAGGTGGAACTTAACAAGATGTTTCCAGGTCAGGAAATGAGGATTGTAATTACTGGAAGTGGACACTTCAGTGAAGTGTGCTGCAATACTTTCAGCAAGTACCACTGGATCAGTGCTAGTGTTACCACTGACAGACACCATGGGTGGTGGATTGCTGTATATACAGCAGAGTTTAATCCGTACTTGGGACGATGGGCTGTGGGATTGCATAGTTGAGACATGTTGCTCCCAACATTCCTGCTTCCTTTTCTTTATTAAAAACCATGTGTTCACCTGAAGTCTCTCAAATGCTACTAAATTATCCATAGTGGGCTGGTGCTTGTGCCACTGAAGCAGTCTGCAGCATTTCTTGATAGCTGCAGTTACATCTTCAGACCACCACAGCACTGGTGGCCATCAGGATGAGCCTGAGAAGTACAGAGTACTGTTGCTGAGGCAGCACAGGTGATAGTGTCCTATACCAATTTGTCAATATCCATCACACAATTGGCTGCAAAAGTGATTGCAGAGGAGAAGGTCTGCCACTCAACTTTCCAAAATGACCAACAGTGACAATATTCTAGATATCTGTGAGTGTAGAGGGAGAGAAATATATGAAAATGGTTGTAGTCACAAAGATCACCATGGATGTGCCTTTGAATCAGGGTTAAGATAATTGGGCTGCATACTGAGTTCAAGAAGAGCACACTTTCCTTTAGGCAGCAGCCTGTGGCTGTTGTTTCTTGTCTTGTGAGGGTGCCACCTTCACATGTGTCAGTCAAGCAGTAGGTGCCTGTCCACTTCGGGGTACTGGGACTCCGGGCAACAGCTACTATGCCAGGTAGCCCCTGACACGGCAGAGTGGCACTCACGGGGAGAGCCTCTGATGAGGTTGAGTGGCATAGGGGTAGATAATGTAACTGACATTCCCTCCTCCAAAATGTGGGACAGTTGCTGGAATATGACCATGACAAGAAGGTGTCATCCAAGACTTTATTATGTGAGGTGTGTACATCACAGTCACAAAATTTGAAGCCATATTAGTCATATGAAGTCTTTGAAACTTTTTCCTTGCATCTTGGTAAGACAAGTGATCAATGTTTATTTTCCTCTCCCTCTCTAACAGTAACCATTACGATGAATGAGGAGGATGCAGTTCAGGACAGCTCACACATTTAGAGGGTTTGTCACAATGGTTGCCCTCATGGGGCACACATCCACACACCCTACCAAACCTTTGGCATTTAAAACATTGTATTAGAGGAGGGATAAAAGGCCTGACATCACACCTACAAACTGTGACCATAGACTCCTCAGGTAAAATGTTCCCACTGAAGGAAAGGATGAAAGCTCCAGTGTGCTTTATTATCGTCGGGTCCCTTCTGGATGTGGCGAGCAAAATGGGCTTCGTGCCATGGCAGATTAGTATGCAGCTCTTCATCAATTTGTAGTATTAGGTCCCAACGGAAGTCCACATCTAGAATTCTGCTGAGGTTATTACGAGGAGAAATTGTGGCTGGTATCTTTCTTAACTTGACACAGGTCCTTGACTGGTTGGCAGGTGATGTTTTGATCAGCAAAGGTCAATTTCTCATCTTCTCTATTGCTACAACCTCTCCAAACCAATCTTCAATATTTTCAATGAAAAAGATTGGCCTCATCACAGGGATAGAGCTGCCATCAGTTTGTGAATGAACTGAGATCTCAGCACAATGTCCACTTCCATTTCTCCTCGCCTGGCTCTCATCTTGAGGCTTGGTCAATGATAGAAATCCTGTAGGATTGTAAACTTCTGCATTAAAATCATTGTTCCTGATTGATAAGAGAGCCATGTTTGCACAAACACCATTAAGTTTGATTCATTCATTGCAGATCATCCGCCCCAATACTGCTTAATTCAGTTGGAGGCTCTCCCCACGAGTGGCAGCCCACTGAGGCAAAGGCCACCTGGCACAATAGCCGTTTCACAGAGTCTCAGTACTCTGAAGTGAGCAGGCACCTACTCCTAGGCTGACATGTGGAGTTCACAGCTCAGACATATGTAGTGCAATCTCTGTGTTATCAGGGAGCTACCATTGAGAGGGTACATGACAACTGAACAATTATGAACTGGCTACCATGCTGGATTTTGGGTGCAGAGGTAGATCCACTTGATTGATAGGTACAAATGACAACAACGCACAGTGGAGAGGTAATGCACCACAGTAAGGCATCCTTCCCCAAATGGCCTGCACATTTGGAAAGCACATGTCAAACCTAAAAGCGTGACCAGAATGTCAGAAACTGAAGAATGTGAGGGGGAAAAGAGATAAAAAAGGGAAAAGTGAAAAAGAGTGAAACCTTCGAATGTCTGAAGAATTGTCACATGGTCAAGGTAAAAAGTTTTACCCAATCTGAAGAAACTCCTATTAGTTGCCTCTTATGACATACAGGCAAGGGCCATGGGTCTGACACTGATGATTAGTGAATTGTATAACAGAACTTAATATTCACCTATAGCCAGCACCGTTTGTGTTGTACAGTATTATATTTGAGACCTGTGTTGAAATGATGGTATGTAGTAGTTTAGTAATCTTTGTGTATGTATCACGTGATACAAAATCTTAATGTAAGACTTACAGTGAATTGGTTATTCTATCATTTTATCACAGTGTCCTTCCCCTAGGCAGATCAAAATGAGAGAGTAATCCAGAATGTTTTGCCAATACGGAGTTCATTACAAACTGTAAATAAATGACCTTCAAAATAGCAAAAACAAAAAATTAATTTAATTACCTTCATTATTTCTCCAATTATCTGTATATAACTTCCAGAATCTTGGTATTCCGAATTTAAATTTATTTTTGATTTCATTAGGCAAACCTGAAAATGTAAATAAAGACATATCAATAATTATCAACAACACTCAGAGCTTAATTATGCTTTGTGCCAGACAGACAAAAAAGAAACAAAAGCTGACAAATACTTCAAATAAAGAGTTCCCCCATCAGAAAAACAAACAGTTGTAGCAGACAAGATATGCACAAATTAATTCAACCAGAATTTCATACTAGCCAGCCCATTCACCAGTTATGAAAATTTGTTCATAGCAGTTAAAGTGCAAGTGATCTGTATTAAATAAATGAATGAGTAATCAGTGATCTGGTGTCAAACCTTTCATTTAAAAAGTTACCCCTCTGTGATTAGTCCTCACCTGAAACAACAAAACAATCATCATGTACAACAAATGGGGAATGCTTATCAATCCTTGATACCACTGACACTAACAGGGCATTAACAAACCCAGCTTTTATATTATTGTCATTATCATCACCCTCCTCCACTTTGTAACACTGAGACTCATTTAAGTTTACATTTTGATCTTCTGTACTCATTTTGTTCACTCTTTGGTTTGAATAAAGATTCCTGTTTTGTTAAGCTTTCTACCTTGTGTACTTAATTTTTAAAGTCAACTTCCTGCCTACATTCTCTCGTGAATGTTTTGTTTTCACTAGTGGAGGAGAAAAAATTCAGTGGATGTTTGGGTAGAAAAATTTGAACTATCATTTATGAATGAAAATGATTGCTCCAGAGAGAGAGAGAGAGAGAGAGAGAGAGAGAGAGAGAGAGAGAGAGAGAGAGAGAGAGAGAGAGAGAGAGAGATTTGATGATGAGAGAAGGAGAAAGAAAGAAAGAAAGAAAGAAGAAGTAAGGAGAAATAAAGAAGAAGGAAGAAGAAGAAGATGAAGAAGAAGAAATAACACAGTACCGGCACGTAGCCTACAACTCTCCATTGACACCAACAGGACTACCATGCATCAAGTCCCCATCTGACAGAAGGCTGTAGTCTGTCCTCACACTGTGGGAAGATCTGGAATTTAATCTGGGATAAAGATTGAAAAATTAGTGTTCAGCATCTCTTAACATGTCTTTTTCCTGGGATCTCATTGACAGGATTAGAGTTTTCTTCAGTGATGAAGTCCTGCTCTGAAGTAAGCTCTATGACTAGAGTGTTAGAGTACATTAGGAGATACAAGGTCTGGACACACTGAGTATTGTCTGTGCATCAACATAAACTGCTTCCATTATTTTGAGAAGACGTCTGTGAACGGGCCAAGAATGAATGCCATTCTATAGGTCTCAACTGTCACTTTATTCTGTTATACTGGATTGTATCTTCAGGTAAATAGATCACACAAAATCATAAAAACAGCCACAGTCTAAGTGGTATACTGGATAATCATTACAAAAACTTAACATTTAGGATCTGTCTATCCACATGGCCTATCATGGAGAAACTTACTGCACAAACCTCATTTGAAGTCCCATGTGTTTCTTGTCAAATGTAACTGCCCAGAGCTTAAGTATCAACAATGTAGGAAAAGACAGATACATGACTGCCAACTCCATGAACTCCATCAACACTCTGGCCTGAGATACCCGAGTCGACAGTTGTGTACATGAAAGGTCCTTATTTGTGTGTACTAAGGATGTGTGTCTCCCTTACTGATTGAGGCTGTGGCCAAAAGGTTTATTTAAGTGCCTTTCAATTGTGCCTGTCTGCAAATTAATGTGTCTTCTTTACAGGAAGTAGCTATCTGTCTTTCCCAACACTTTAAATATTCCTCACTGGAGTTTCCATTTTGTAAGTTGAAGTACCATTTAAAACCACGTCTCACCTTTTATTTCAAAAATTAAAAAATTACTGCTTTTGCACATTCCTTAGATCCCACGAGATACAACTGCTAGTGAGATTCCATAGAAGCTTGGAGAACATGCTAAAAATCAAAAACAGATTCTGTGTAATGGTTTGAACACATTTAGGTGCATATTTGCTGTTTATTTAAAAAGAAAATGGCACCACACTAAAACTACTACTCAAATTGGCACAATTGTTTTTGAAGGAAATTGTTTGAAAGGTATCATGTTTTGAAATGATTTTGTCAGCCATGAGAATCTATATAATACTGATAGCTGCTATAAAAACCTATTTGTGATATTATTTTAAAATTTCTCTCTGTGAGTAACACTGCAAGCAATCTGAATGCCTAAAAATACTTCAACATTGTGTGAGTAGGCACAGTCCCCATACAGTTTTTGTTTTGTCAGCTCTAGTTATGTAAGGTTGTTAACAATTAAGTTGTACCCATGGAAGACATAATGGAAGCAGACAAGTGTATCAGAAACACACATCAGATTATAGTTCTCACTTAGCTGATTGGTCCTCCCTAAGAAATTCATCAAAGCAATATGAAACAATACCATGTTAGATATTTACCACATCCAGCTATAGTTCATCTCTCAACTTCTTGTATGTTAATATTCACCACTAATTCATACTGTGCATTGAGAGTGGTTTTATCTTTTTCTTTTTGTAGTTTAAGCTTTTTTAATAATAAAATAAAAAAGATGTGATACCTACTTGCAGCACAGCAAACATTAACCCAATCAAATCTAGCCTTGAATACCTGAGCAAGAGCAGTACAACATGTGTACTGCACATAAAGATAGTTCACAAACAACTGCTATAACTTTGCAGTTCACCCCCATCAGCACAGTTGAGGTTGACATGTCTTTTAAACAGGTTTCAGACATCCTATTGTTGGTTCAGGTATCATACTTTCTCACTGTGCTACGAAAGCAGATTATTAATTAATATGAGGAGAGCTTGTAATACCTGAGTAAGGTTGAAGGGGACACATTAGGGTCAATACGAATATCCTAATGTCACTATACAAGTGTCACTTTAGGATATTTTATTGTATGTTAAATATATTTGAAATTATGATTAGTAGTGATTCATCTGTGATGTTGGAGGAGCTATACAAGATTTCTAACTGATAAAATGTAAACTGTTTCAAAGTCACGCAGCTGACCACAGAGTAACTGTCTTTAGGATCATATGGGTACTTCATGGAAAACAATTAAGATGAGCTACTTGACAACTGCACTACTGACAACACAGTGAGGATTCATTATCTCCTTACCTCCACACTGATGTGGTATGGGTAACACAAAGACAGACAGACCATCAAATGACAACAACAACTGGAAAACTTTGTCAGCTCATAATCAGCCTGTATACTGGTGATGTTGACACTTGGGGCCGAAATTTAGAAACACTTCTGCCTGGACTGAGAATCATTTGAACACAGCTCTGTCAAGGCTCAGCACTGCTCACATAACTCTCTAAAACTGCTGGTCATTTCATACTGGTATATCACAAGCAGAGTCACCAGCATCCCTATCATTCCACAAATGCTCCTCTGATGCAGTATTTCACACAGGAGAAAGTACAGTGTGGGGGAACTCAGGCAACAGCTTTAAATCTCCAATCACATCCAGCTCCTCTATCATGTGTACCTCACTGCAGTGTGTTTAATTAGGTAGCAATAAGCCATAGCTTAAAATTCTGCAGTTTATTGTAGCCATATGAGAAGTAGTAGAAGCAGTTGGCTTTAAGTATCTGAAGGTATGTCAGTGGGAGAGGGAGAAATGGGATATTGCTCACTAACTGAGATTCCCAACATTGTTCCTTTACATACAGGTGACAACCATCAAATAGGCCAAATTCAGGAACAGACATATGAGGACTACCCACCTCTGGGTCATCTGCCATGCAGTTGCATGGGCCTCTATATCACAACTCTACAGAGTTGAGTGGCAACTATGGGTCATTTGGATCAGACCCAGCACTGCTGCGAGTTTTGGATTTTGTAGTTTTCTCTCTATACTCTCTGTATGCTCGTCAGCATATAGTCTCACACCCCTACCCTTCTACATTTAACCTTCCACCAGCATAACCTCCCTTTTACTACATAGTATATTTCACTGAAAGTAAAGCACATGCAAGACTATTACAAAAATATGAAAGAAAATCTGTCCAGCACCCACATTAAGTAGTGGTGGTATTAGTAGTGCTGACAGACAAGTATTTCTGTCCTAGCTTTCTCAACTGTTACCTCTTCCCTCATGGAAGAAACTGATACAGGTTGAGGAAGGTACGAAGTGTGGATCACTGAAATGAGAATCAATTGTTGTAAGGATGAGGAGATACAAAGATGAAGAGGGTAGGGAAAGGAGGGGATGGAGAGGTTTTTTTTTTTTTTTTTTTTTTTTTTTTTTGGGCGCAAAATTGCTATGGTCATTAGCGCCCGGTCCATGACTTAGGAAACAGTAAAAAACCGAAAATGGAAACCAGCAGCAAAGGGAACAAAGTCATAAAATTGGAGAAACTAAAAGCAGAAGGAAGGCTTAAAAATCCACTACAGAAAGGGGTTGGTTGTCCCCAAAAAAAGCTTCAAATGACTGACGTCATTTCACTGGCACTAATAAACTCGAGAACGCGATCGGCTGAGCGCATGTCATCTGCTAAATTTGACCATATATCAGGCGATAGCTGTAGACGGGAGCATAATGGATTAAAATAGGGGCACTCAATTAAAAGGTGTCTTACCGTCCACAGCTGAGAGCAGTGGGGACAGAGTGGGGGAGGATCGCCACTTAAAAGATGTCGATGGCTAAAAAGACAGTGCCCTATTCGAAGTCTAGTTAAAATTACCTCCTCCCGACGAAGCGTTCGGGAGGAAGAGGTCCAAGCACAAGGAAGAGCTCTCATGTCCCGCAATTTATTATGGGGAAGTGTCGACCAATGCGCGTGCCATAAATGAACAACACGACGACATAAAACGCACCGTAGATCGGCGAAGGGAATCGATTGAATAGCTGGCCGAAAAAGAGAGACTGCAGCCTTGGCTGCAATATCGGCCGCCTCATTTCCACAGATACCAACGTGTCCCGGGAGCCAGAGAAACGACACCGAGACGCCCCCCAGGTGGATAAAGCGCAGACAGTCCTGAATCCGGTGGACCAGAGGGTGCACAGGGTAAAGAGCTTGGAGACTGAGGAGAGAGCTGAGAGAATCTGAGCAGGTACCATACTGTATCCGCTGATGGCGGCGGATGTAGTGGACAGCCTGGACAACAGTGTAAAGCTCCGCAGTATAAACCGAACACTGGTCGGGAAGCCGAAAGAGATTTGGGGTGTCGCCAACAATATAGGCACTCCCTACACCTAACGATGTTTTCGAGCCGTCGGTGTAAATAAATGTGGCGTCCGTCATTTGTGCACATAGAGCAGCAAATGCCCGACGATAAACAAGTGTAGGGGTACCATCCTTGGGAAATCGACAATGGTCACGGAGCAGGCAGATCCGTGGATGGAGCCAAGGTGGTGATGTACCCCAAATTGTCAAGAAGGTTTTAGGAAAGCGGAAGGAAAGAGAATGGAGCAGTTGACGGAAGCGGACTCCCGGGGGTAGTAGGGAGGAGGAGCGGCCTGCATACCCTACATCAAAGGAGGCGTCGAAAAAAATGTCATGGGCTGGATTAGCAGGCAGGGAAGACAGATGGCTAGCATAACGACTCAGAAGGACTGCTCGCCGATTGGACAGCGGAGGGTCAGCAGTCTCAGCATAAAGGCTTTCCACAGGGCTGGTGTAAAAAGCTTCAGACACTAATCGTAATCCACGGTGGTGGATAGAGTCGAGACACCGAAGAATAGACGGCCAAGCAGAGGAGTAGACTATGCTTCCATAGTCCAATTTCGAGTGCACTAAGGCGCGATAGAGGCGGAGAAGGACCACTTGGTCCGCTCCCCAGGAGGTACCATTTAGGACACGGAGGGTGTTGAGTGATCGCAGACAGCGAGCCGAAAGATAGGAAACGTGGGAGGACCAGCTCAGTTTTCTGTCAAACATAACACCCAAGAATTTAGCGACGTCTGAAAACGGAAGGTTGACAGGTCCTAGATGTAAGGAGGGTGGAAGAAACTCCTTTCGTCGCCAAAAATTAACACAAACTGTCTTACTGGGAGAAAAACGGAAGCCGGTTTTGATGCTCCAAGAGTGGAGGCGATCGAGACATCCTTGAAGACGTCGTTCAAGAAGGCTGGTCCGTTGAAAGCTGTAGTAGATCGCAAAATCGTCCACAAAGAGGGAGCCCGAGACATCAGGAAGGAGACAATCCATAATTGGATTTATGGCAATGACAAACAGTACAACACTCAGCACGGAGCCCTGGGGTACCCCGTTTTCTTGGGAGAAAGTACGGGAGAGAGTGGTGTTCACCCGCACCCTAAATGTGCACTCTACCATAAATTCGGGAAGAAAAAGGGCAGCCGGCCTCGAAAGCCCCAAGAGAACAGTGTGCGGAGGATGCCTGTCCTCCAGCAGGTATCGTATGCTCTCTCCAGATCAAAAAATATTGATACCGTTTGGCGTTTCCGGAGAAAATTGTTCATGATATAAGTGGAAGGGCAACAAGATGGTCAACTGCAGAACGATGCTTTCGGAATCCGCATTGGGCAGGTGTTAAAAGACTGCGGGATTCCAGCCACTAAGCTAAACAGTAATTCACCATACGCTCCAAAACCTTACAGACACTACTCGTGAGAGAAATGGGGCGATGGCTAGAGGGAAGATGTTTGTCCTTTCCACGTTTCAGAACGGGAACGACGATAGCTTCCCGCCATCGTCTGGGAAAAATACTGTCGGTCCAAATTCGATTATAAAGGCGAAGGAGGTAACGCAGACTATGGGTTGATAAATGCAGCAACATTTGGATGTGGATACCATCCGGTCCTGGGGCGGAGAAGCGAGAAGAAGAGAGTGCATGTTGGAGTTCCCGCATGGAGAAAACAGTATTGTAGCTTTCGCGATTTTGAGAGGAGAAAGCTAGATGTCTCACTTCCGCCGCACGTTTCTTCGGGAGAAATGCTGGCGGGCAATTTGAAGAGCTCGAAATCTCAACAAAGTGCTGACCCAATGAGTTAGAAATTGTGACGGGGTCCACTAATGTATCATGTGCGACAGTGAGCCCCGAGACCGGGGAGAAACTAGGCACATCTGAGAACCGTCGAAGCCGACTCCAAACTTTCGAGGAGGGAGTGAAGGTGTTAAATGAGCTAATAAAGAATTTCCAGCTGGCCTTCTTGCTATCGCGGATGACGCGATGGCATCGCGCACGGAACTGCTTATAGCGGATTCAGTTGGCCAAAGTAGGATGGTGGCGGAAAATGCGAAGAGCACGTCGCCGCTCACGTATTGCGTCACGGCATGCCTCGTTCCACCAAGGAACTGGGGGGCGCCGGGGCAATTCGGAGGTGCGAGGTATTGAACGTTCCGCAACTGTAAGAATAACATCGGTAATATGTGTGACCTCATCGTCGACGCTGGGAAAGCGACGGTCATCGAATGTCGCTAGAGACGAAAAAAGTGTCCAATCGGCTTGGGCAAACTTCCAGCGTCGCGGCCGCATTTATGGTAGTTGAGGCTACAGTCTAAGGACACATGGAAAGTGGTCACTCGAGTGTGTATCATCAAGGGCGAACCATTCGAAGCGCCGAGCTAGAGGAACAGTACCGACTGCAAGGTCCAAATGAGATAAATTTGTCGTGGAGGCAGACAAAAATGTGGGGACGCCAGTGTTGACGCAAACTAGATCCGCTTGGTGGAAGACGTCTAGCAATAGTGAGCCACGTGGACAAGGATGTGGAGATCCCCAAAGCGGGTGGTGGGCATTGAAGTCCCCAACCAGCAAATAGGGGGGTGGAAGCTGACCAAGAAGATGAAGGAGATCAGCTCGTGCCATTGGTGTGGACGATGGAATGCATACAGTACAAAGAGAGAACGTGTATCCAGAAAGGGAAAGACGGATGGTGACAGCTTGGAAGGAAGAGTTTAAGTGGATTGGGTGATAATGGAGAGTATCATGGAGAAGAATCATGAGTCCTCCTTGGGCTGGAGTGCCTTCAACAGACGGGAGATCATATCAGACGGACTGAAAATGAGGGAGAACAAAGCGGTCATGGGGACGCAGCTTTGTTTCCTGAAGACAGAAGATAGCTGGCGAGTAGGATCGTAAGAGGATCGACAATTCATCCCGATTGGCTCGAATGCCGCAGATATTCCAGTGGATAATGGACATAGGGTGAACAGAAAATGGAGGAATGTGAGCAAAGTTGCTGTCAACTCGACTGCTCAGAGCTTGTGACCGACAGCATGGAGTGGCATTCAGCCGAAGGCAGAAGATCCTGATCCATAGGTTGTTCAGGAGCAGCCCCTGCTACCAGCGATCGGCCGGCGACACAGAAGACGCCAGAGGGCGATTTCCGCCAGGAGGTGCTGTAGATGGGACATGCCTAGGCGGAGAAGGAGATGAACTGGGTTTCTTTGTAGCCTTCTTGGAATTATGATGTTTAGAAGAAGGAGGAACCGATGGTTGTGAAGTTGGGGTACGTAAAAAATCTTCACAAGTGTGCTCTTTTTTCGAAGTCTTGGTGTCTGAATTTTGGGCTCGAGATTTAGCAGAATCCGATGAAGGGTGAGCCATAGAGTGGGCAGGCGAAAGTGGTGAGGTTGAAAGGGCGATCTTTGAGCTGGAGAAGTCGTGACCTTCGTCAGACTGAGAAACAACAAGGAACTGTGGCAACGATGGAAGAACTGACTGTGGCTGAGACTCAGTGAACTTACGTTTGTGAGCAGACATAGTGGAAGGTGAGGAAACCATTGCGGAAGAATCCCCCATGATTACCAGCGTCCCTGATGGTGCGCTCCTCCCTTGTGGGGGCCCTCTCTGAGGGCACTCCCGCCTTAGGTGATTGTTCACACCTCAGGTTACACCTCCCGACAAACGGACGGAGGGACCAATCGGCACTTTCGAAAGGTATCAGCTCGGGTAATCACCCCTCCCTGGGCCTGGCCATTACCAGGGGGTACGTACGTGTCCTGTGTCGTACCTGTCTACCCGGGGCAGGGAATTATGCGTTACCCCGTCACCGGCTACACACAAAAACGCGTGGGTCGGCCTTCAGACACGCACAGGGAGGAAGAATGAGAAAGGGAAAGGAAAGAAGAGAGGTCTCAAATGCCGTAGCAGAGAAAAGGGTAAAGAGAAGAGGTAAGGAAAAGAGAAGGACAAAGGAAGGATGAAGACATACAAGCAAGGAAGGCAAAGAATGCAGTACATTTACGAGTGTCCGTCTCCGGATGTAGGCACAAACCATACTCCCAGAGGGGGAGAAAGGGAAGGAAAGAGCCAGTGGTGAGGGGGGGGGGGGGGGAGCGAAGGTGGGGGATGGGGAAGGATGCAGAATGGGAAGGTATGCAGTCCGGAAAGGAAGGAATGCCACATTAGCTCGGGGTCCCGTGCTCGCTACACACGTATCCACAAAAGAGTTGTGGGCCCACTGGGGGGGATGGATGGAGAGGGGTGTAGTCAGAGACTACATTATAGAGAGTACATTGGTAAACACTGTGCCTGGTTCACTGCAGAGATGACAGGTTGATAAGTAATCATGGATTATGTGGGAGAGGCATAATAGTGTTCTTATGAGTGAGAAAAGAAAGAAACACTGGGTGGGCAGGCAGAAGAATAAAGGCAGAAAAGTAATAAACTAAATAATAAGACTTGATAAAAAGGAAACATGTGTGAAACCCATTGAAATGATGATATGAAGAATTATGGCAGGAATATGCTAACAGAGGTTAAGTACTGTAAGATATAGGTATGTAGGGATGTGTTGCAGGGTAATTTCCCAGTTCTAGAGTCCATGGAAACCCATAAGGTAGGAGGGTCTGTGTACTCCATGAGCCTCAGTGCTTGATGTAAGACATGGGCTGTTTGGATCCTCTCACTAGACAGTAGTTCTTATGGACTCCAGAAATGAGACCTTGCCTCCCACACATCTCGACATCCCTCCATTTACACAACCCCTTTTTCACCACCACCACCACACCTTTCCTCCCTCTCTCTATCCAACTCTTCTCACCCACTCCCATTTTTTTATTGTATTATTCATGTCTCGCCTTCCTCTTATTCTTTTCTTAAGGGGTACAGCTCATATAACAAAGTACAGAGAGTACAGACGGAAACTTACAAAATCCAAAACTCACAACATCGGTACTTTTGGGGGTAAATCGGACCAAATCCAGAGAATAATGAAGTGGATAATGGAGGTATTATTTGCACTACTCACCATGAAGATGACACACTGAGCTGTAGATGATCACAATGGAGAATGTTTGCTTTCAGCCACAGCCACCTTCAGAAAATATAATGCACATTCACTAAAGCAAGCATACATTATTGCTGTCTCTGGCTGCTCCAGCCATAATTCAGCAGTCACATCAAATAAAAGCAACAGGAAGGGTGACAAATAGCAGCATACAGATGTGGTGAGGGAAGAGCACTGTCTGACAGAGTGTGCAGGGTCTAAATGGTAGCAGGACAAGGCTGCTGGAACAGCATCTGGAGGCTGTTGTGGAGTGGGTGGGGAAGGATATGGGAGGAAAGGGAGTGGAAAAAGAAGAGGAGCAGAGAAGGGGAGAAAGACCAGTGGGTGCACTGGCAGAGAGAAGTGCACAATGAAGGTGAGGGGACATGAATAGAGGGTGGTGTGGGACAGATGCAGCAGAATCTCTTGGGTAGAGTGTGTGGGAACAACAGGTAACAGAAGATTGAGGAAAGGATAATTGTGAGAGTGGATAAAGTGTTGAAAGGGTAACTACCAGTGCAGGGATGCTGGTGATGGAGAGCATGATCCTGTCCGCACAGGTTGTGAAGTAACCACATACAGTAAATAGAGCACGTTATAGACAGCTGCATGTCATTTCACATGGTGAGCCACATATCGCTCAGCCACAGATGGGATGTGGCCATTCATTCAGGCTGACTCCTGGTCGCTAGTTCTACCAATATAAAAAGCTGTGCAATGACAACAGTAAAGCTGGTATCTGATAAGGCTGTTTCCACATGTGGCCTGTCCTCTGCTGGGGAGTGATAACCCTGTGACAGGACTGGAACTGCAAGTGCTTTGTTGGTGGATTGGGCAGGTTTTGCACCTAGGTCAACCTCAGAGGTAATATATCTGCAGAAAGGAGAAGGAATTGGGTGTGCTAAGGGAATGGACTATGATGTTATGGAGATTTTGTTGGCACATAAAATCACTTTAGTAGGGTTGGGAAAAATCTGTGTTAGGATGTGTCTCATTTCACAGCACAATGATAGACAATCAAAGCCCTGTTAAAGGGCTATAGCTCTCCTCATACGCTGAAATGAGGTACTTCCTACCCAAGATGCCTCCTACCTTTCCAGAACAGTTCTCCACTGCCCACCCTACCCCTGCAACACCTTAGTGCATCCCTACACCACTTCCCAGTCCCCAACACATGCCCCCCTGTGAAAGACCTATGCGCAAAATCTGCACTATCCAACCACTGAGCACTTCCTAGTCTAGACCTGTCACAGGACTATCCCAACCCATCTGAGGACAGGCCACAAGCAGAGATAGCCTTATCATATAACAGCTCTGATGCGCTCACCGCACAGCTTTTTTTGAGGGGGCACAAGAAAAAGGAATTATTTCTTAAATGCTATATAGTTTCAAATCGTTTACGAAACAACCTTATTCCTTTCAAAATACTCTCCGTTACAATTGATACATTGTCATGATGGAAGAACCAGTTCCTGCCTGCCACAAATTGGGACATTACTGTGCAATTTTCTTAACACTTCCAAATAAAAGGTTTGATTGACAGTCTGACATTGGGGGAACAAATTCTGATTGAGCTATGGTCTTGGCATCAAAAAAGCAAATTTTCATTGTGTCAATGTTCGATTTGACTTCACTACTTTTACTGGACAAGGTGGCGATGACTTTTTCCACTGGCTTGACTCTTGCTTTGTTTCTTGGTCATAATCGTAACACCATGATTCATCATCAGTATGATCTTTGACAGAAAATCTGTATCATTTTCAAGCTGCTGTTTCAAAACATGACATGTTTCAACTTGGCGTTCCTTTTGATTGTCAGTCAGAACCTGAGGAACAGACTTGGCTGCAACCCTTTTCATTCCCAAATCGTCCATTAAAATTCATTGAACAGAGTTCCAAGACAACCCACTAATCTCTGACAGTTGATCAATTGTCTGCCAGTGTTCTAGGAGCACATTACACTACCTTTTTCAACATTTTTGTCAATTTGGGCAATGATGGATGTCCAGAATGAGGTTCGTCAAGAATCGATGTCACAATTTTTAAATTGAGCAATCCAATTCTACACTTTAGTTTCTCCATAGCATCACCTCAGTAAGCCATTTTCAACATCAAAACAGTTTCAGCAGCATTTTTACTGGGTAGAAAATAAAATTACACAGCTGCGCATTGTTCATTTAAACTTGCCATCATAAAAAATGATCCAAGAACAAAACAGTGCCAGCAAAACCAGTTACTGCAGATGTACAGAACAAGCTAATTGAACAACACAAATGGCACTGAACTGGCAAAGAGTTGTGTTATGTAGTATACGTTTCTGCTGCTAGGCATATATAAGCTCAACCCACAGCAAAGTTATTTCAGTTTTTTTCTGGGTACCCCCCACATATATTGATAGGTGGTGTCAACCAGGATGAAAGGCCACCACTAAACTGTGGCCAAGAGTTATGTGGACCTCCCTGTGAAGCTACATGCAGCTTAATGTGCTGTTTCATAACCTGGGCCACCTGGATTCTTCACTCTACCACCAGCTTTTCTTATCTGGGCAGATGGGAATTATCTTTACAAACAATCTCCACTTCTGAAATTGTCATGTCCCCTCATTCTCAGAGTGTTGTTCTCTGAAAATGTACCCACCAGTATTTTTCGCCTTCTCTGCTCCACACCTCCTCCACTAACTTTTCTCCAGGCTCCCTTCCCCACAGCTGTCTGATAGTGCAACTGGTATCCTTATTGTGCTGCCATCTAGCCTCTGCTTGATCCACCAAATGACGTCCTTCTCTCACCCCACCTGCAGACTACTATCCCTCTCCCTTTCACAGCCCACTTTGATTTGCTGTTTTCATTCAACATGATTATCACATTCTGGCCACAGCAGCCAGAGGTAGTGGTTACAACTGGGCAATATGTTCTCGCTTGTGAGAATGTGTGTTCAGTTTCTCTTCTGAAAAAGGCTTTGGCCTAAAGTTAAGTGCAACTGTAATTGTGTTGTACCTGTCTGCCACTCAATGTGTCACTTTTATGGTAAGTAGCGTTGTGTCTTTTCTATAATGTTGTTGATATTCCAACCTAGAATTTCAGTTGTTTGGGGTGGTATATTTGTCAAAGTTGACAATCAAACCTAGCCAACTGGGAAGTGAATATGCATGCAAGATTGATCGAGCAAGCTTGATATCTAGTGTGAGCACATACATGTATTTAGACTTTCCCGCAATCACCAAGGTACCTCATATCTAACAAAAACTTCAGAGAAAACAGTTCACTAGCACATAAATTACTCAATCACACTGTCATTGCTGGGGGAAGCTTTAAACACTCACCAACCATTTGAGAAAATCATCATTTTGTAATATGTCAGTATTATATAACATCCTGTTAACCACCACAAAAGCCAACTCATGATGAAAATATATATTTAACTAGATGACATTACACAGTTATGATCTTTTGTCTCTACAACTGCTTCGCATTCATGGAGTCTCAAATCCCAAATTACAAAGGTGAGCTAGAACTAGCAGGAAACACTATGTATCCAACCAACCAGATAGAGTTGCTGCCGTGTCATATCTCTAAGAGGATTTCAAAAGAATTACCTCTGGGCTGGAGAATGTAGAAGGGCTGTGGCTGAAGTTTAGAAGGAAAGTCAACCATTTGCTGGTTATATATGTACATAGTAGAACCATTCCTGATGGAGGGACACTTGATGGTTTTTTTTTTGGTGGTTTTAGGGCGCACAACTTCAATGGTCATTAGCACCCAGACTACGTTAAGAATGCACCGCGAGGCACAAGTTTAAAACAGTAACTAAAAGGGAAAACATGATAAAAGGCAGACTAACAGGCATAGGATTAAAAAAACAGCATAATCAAATGTCCTTAGAGAGGTTTGTCAAGTGGATAAAATGAAGAACGCGAGCAGCTGCTCATGGGTCATCCGCTAAAATGGCATCTAGAGTACAT
This sequence comes from Schistocerca piceifrons, assembly GCF_021461385.2. NCBI lineage: Eukaryota > Metazoa > Arthropoda > Insecta > Orthoptera > Acrididae > Schistocerca > Schistocerca piceifrons. Next base: position 2,944,307 of record NW_025728467.1, on the reverse strand, counting down.
GGCAGGCCAAGATCAACACGTTAAAATGTGGCGGACCGTCAGCAATTGCCCACATGGGCAGAACGGCGCCGGCGCATCCGTCAGCCGATGGCGATGGCTGAACCGGCAGTGTCCAATTCGTAACTGGGCCAAAACGACCTCTTCCCGCCAAGAAGGGAGGGAGGAGGACGTCCAAGTCGCGGGAAGAGGTTTCAAGGCCCGAAGCTTGTTGTCCGTAAGTGCAGCCCAATCGGCATGCCACAGCTATAAAATGCGCCGACAAATTACCCTGCTACAATCTGACGAAGGGACACAACAAGAAGCTGTCCGAGGCTGGAGGACCACAGCCTTGGCCGCGGCTTCTGCAGCTTCATTCCCAGGGATACCGACATGGCCAGGAACCCACATAAAGCTAACCGGAGAACCATCATCCACCAGCTGCTGAAAAGAGTGTTGGATCCGGTGCACGAAAGGGTGAACCGGATACGGATCACTGAGGCTCTGGATGGCGCTCAGGGAATCAGAGCAGATGACATAAGCAGAATGTCGGTGGCGGCAGATGTAAAGAACGGCCTGGTAGAGGGCAAAGAGCTCAGCTGTGAAGACCAAACAATGGCCATGGAGCCGGTATTTGAAACTTTGTGCCCCGACAATGAAGGAACACCCGACCCCGTCATTGGTCTTTGAGCCATCTGTATAAATGAACGTCATATTAATGAACTTCGAACAAAGTTCGACAAAACGGAAGTGATAGACCGAACCGGGGTAACCTCCCTTGGGAGCAAGCTGAGGTCAAGGTGAACGTGAACCTGAGCTTGGAGCCAAGGTGGCGTGTGGCTCTTGCCCACTCGAAAGGTTGCAGGGAGTGAAAAAGTAAGGTGTTGAAGGAGGCGACGAAAGCGAACTCCAGGGGGTAGCAGGGCAGAGACATACAACCCGTATTGACGGTCGAGAGAGTTGTCAAAAAAGGAATGATAAGACAGGTGGTCGGGCATTGACAGTAGCCGACAGGCATACCGACAAATCAGTATATCGCGCCGGTAGGTGAGTGGCAATTCACCAGCGTCAGCATGAAGACTCTCGATGGGACTAGTATAAAACGCTCCGATCGCAAGTCGTAAACCCCGATGTTGTATGGAGTTGAGGCAGCGTAAGATGGATGGCCGTGCAGAGGAGTATACGAAGCTCCCATAATCCAGCTTGGAGCAGACGATTGACTGATATAGACGAAGTACGATGGTTCGATCCGCGCCCCACGACATACCACTGAAAACACGGAGGAAATTTAGAGAATGGGTACAACGGGCAGTCAAATATGACACATTTGGAGACCAGCTAAGTTTCCTGTCAAATGTAAGACCTAAAAATTTTGTTGTCTCCACGAATGGGAGAGCAACGGAACCGAGTCATGAGGACGGTGGGAAAAACTCTTTGTAGCGCCAGAAGTTAATACCGACTGTCTTCTCGGCAGAAAAACTGGAAGCCATTGGTGACACTCCAGGAGAACGCTGAAGACAGCGCTTCAGGAAACATGTACGCTGCGCGCTGCAATAGATGGTAAAATCGTCCACGAAAAGGGAGCCTGAGACATCAGCTGGGAGGCAATACATTATTGGATTGATCGCTATGGCGAAGAGAGCGACGCTCAAAACTGAGCCCTGTGACACCCCATTCTCCTGGCGAAAGGTGTCCGACAGGACAGAACCCACACATACCCTTAACTGTTGATCCATTTAAAAGGAACGAATAAAAAGAGGGAGGCGACTGCGAAGAGCCCATGTATGCATGGTGTGGAGAAAGCCCGCCGTCCAACAGGTGTCGTAAGCCTTCTCCAAATCAAAGAACACAGCTGCGGTCGGGCACTTCCGCAAGAAGTTATTCATAATGAAGATCAACAGGTAACCAGATGGTCAACAGCAGAGTGGCGCCTATGAAATCCACATCGTACATTGGTAAGTAGGCGTCAAGCCTCTAGCAGCCAAACCAAACGAGAGTTAACCATTCGCTCCATCACTTTACAGACACAGCTCGTAAGCAAGATGGGTCGATAACTGGAAGGCAAGTGCTTGTCCTTCCCTGGCTTAGGAATCGGGACAACAATATACTCGCGCCAGCATGCGGGAACATGTCCCTCAATCCAGATGCGATTGTAAGTACGAAGAAGAAAACCTTTACCCACAGGAGAAAGGTTCTTCAGCATCTGAATATGAATAGAATCAGGCCCTGGAGCGGAGGACCGTGACCGGGCAAGTGCGTTTTCGAGTTCCCGCATGGTGAATGGGGCATTATAACTTTCACGATTCGAGGAGCAGAAGTTAGGTGGCCTAGCCTCCTCTGCCTGTTTGCGGGGGAGAAGGCAGGGTGGTAATGAGCGGAGCTCGAAACCTCTGCGAAAAAGCGGCCGAAGGCATTGGAGACATCCTCAGGGGCTACAAGGACGTCATTTGCGACAGTCAAGCCAGAAACTGGTGAGTGGACCTTAGTGCCAGATAGCCGGCGCAGGCTACCCCAGACAACAGAAGAAGGAGTAAAACTGTTGAAGGTGCTTGTGAAAGCAGCCCAGCTGGCTTTCTTGCTTTCTTTAAGAATACGACAACACTGTGCACGTAATCGTTTATAAGTGATACAATTCGCCAATGTAGGGTGGCGTTTAAAGGTGCGTAAAGCACGTCAACGAGCACGTAAAGCATCTCTACATGCTGCGGTCTACCAGGGGACCAGTACGTGACGTGGAGAAGAGGTAGGGTGAGGGATGGAATATTCAGACGCAGTGAGAATGACTTCCGTGAGGTGTGCGACCTGACGATCGCAGCTTGTGAAGGTTTGATCCTGAAAGGTCGCCCTGGAAGAGAAGAGCCCCCAGTCTGCTTTGGAGATGGTCCAACTAGATGAGCACGGAGAGGGGGTATGCTGCAGGAGATGGATAACACACGGGAAGTGGTCGCTCGAATATGTATCAGAAAGTGCATACCACTCAAACCGGCATGCAAGTTGGGTAGTACATATAGAGAGGTCTAAATGGGAATAGGTGTGAGATGTGTCCGAAAGAAAAGTAGGGGCGCCAGTATTGAGGCAGACAAGATTGAGCTGGTTGAAAACGACTGCTAACAGGGAGCACCTCAGGCAGGATGCTGGAGAACCCCAAAGGGGATGGTGGGCATTGAAGTCACCAGTTAACAAAAATGGTGCAGGTAGCTGAGCAATAAGTTGCATCATGTCTGCCCTGGTAACGGCAGACGACGAAGGAGTGTAAACGGTACAAATGGAGAATGTAAAAGTGGGGAGAGTAATTCGGATGGCAAATGCCTGCAGGCCGATGTGCAATGTGATGGGATCGTAGTAAATATCATCCCGGACCAGCAACATAACCCCTCCATGAGCTGGAATACCTACCACAGGGGGTAGGTCAAAACGCACAGAGGTGTAGTGTGCCAAGGCAATTTGGTCGCATGGGCGTAGCTTCGTTTCCTGGAGGGCTACAACGAGCGGATGGTGGAAGCGGAGCAGCAACTTCAAGTCCTCTCAGTTGGAGCGAATGCTGTGAATATTCCAGTGAATAAGTGCCATCGTAAGAAGAAAAGGAAGATGAAAGAAGGGATCACCTCGAAGGCCGCTGAGGGCCTGGCTTCGAGCGAGCACTGCCGCTGCTATCAGTAGGTGGACAGTCATCGTCCATTGGTTCTATAGGTTCATCGGCCATCTTGGTAAGGTGGCCGGGAGGGGGAGCTTCCTCCGCCGGTGAACGGCAAGATGTTCGGCTACCAGCGGTGCGGCCAGGCGAAATGGATGACGGCCTGGGGCGGCAACCGCTGCGTGGCGCAGGAGAAGAAATGCGCCATGGCAGAGAAGGAGAACTGTGCTTCCTATGAGCCTTCTTGGAAGGTCGTTTGGTGGAAGTACTGGTCGATGGCTGGGAGGTCAAGTTACGTAGGAAGTCTGCACGGGACGGTTCCTTCTTGAAGGCCCGCGCATCTGACATCTGGGTCTTCGTCTTAGCAGAAGCTGATGAAAGGGCTTGTGTCTGTGGGGTGATGGGAGGAAGAGGGGACGTCGACCACGCGATCTTAGCACTGGCCGAACGGACGACCGTAGTGCTGAAGGTCAGATCGCATGTTTGGGTTGCCACCTCCCTGGTAGTCCGAGGAGAGGCAAGGACAGTACTGTATTTCCCCGCTGGGAGCAGCGTGGGCTTCCTGCTAGCCAATAGCTTGCGAGCAGCCGAGGTGGACACTTTCTCTTTGACCCGAATTTCTTGGATACAGCGTTCTTCCTTATAGATGGGACGGTCACGGGAGGTCATCCTGACAGTTCACACAATGAGGAGACGGAGGTGGACAGTCACCCTCATGGGCATCCCTGCCACAAGTGACACATTGAGCCGCATTGGAACAAGACTGGCGAGTGTGATTAAAATGCTGACACTGGTAGCAGCGCGTAGGTGTCGGGACATAGTGGCGAACAGAAATAACCTCGTAGCCCGCTTTGATGCGCGATGGCAGCTGAACAGTATCGAAGGTCAAGAAAGTGTCCGGGTCGGTACAAGGTCATTGTTGACCTTTTTCATGACCCTATGGACAGCCGTCACGCCCTGCTCAGCGAGGAAAGACTGAATCTCCTCGTCAGTCAATCCGTCGAGGGATCTAGTATAGACCACACCACGAGACAAATTCAAAGTTCGGTGAGCCTCCACCCGGACAGGGAACATGTACAGGAGTGTGGCTCGAAGCAGTTTCTGTGCCTGAAAGGTGCTCTCAGTTTCCAATAACAAGGTACCATTACGCAACCTGGTACATGACTTGACAGATCCGGCTATGGCATCTACGCCCTTCTGGATAACGAAAGGGTTGACAGAGGAAAAATCCTTTCCGTCCTCAGATCGAGAAACGACGAGGATCTGTGGGGCAGGCGGTAGTACTTTTGTCACTGGTGGCTGGTCATGTTTCCGTTTGGGGGCAGAAGTCGAGAGAGAAGAAGAGAAATCCATTGCGGAGGAATCCCCCATGAGTGCCAGCGTCTCCGATGGCATGCTCCTTCCTTGTGGGGACCCTCTCAGAGGGCACTCCCGCCATAGGTGAATGTTTACACCTCAGGTCACACCTCCCGAGAAACAGACGGAGGGACCAATCGGCATGGTCAGAAGATATCAGCTCAGGCAATCACCCCTCCCCGGGCCTGGCCTTTACCAGGGGGTACGTGCGTGCCTTACTTGTCTACCCAGGACGGGGAATTACTCGTTACCCCATCACCGGCTACACGTGCAAACAGGGAGGAAGGAAGAAGAGGAAAAGGAAGAGAGAGAGGACAGACTGTCTCAAACGCCAAGGCAGAGACCAGAGAAGGCAAGGAGAAGGAGGCAAGGAGAAGGAGGCAAGGAGAAGGAGGCAAGGAGAAGGAGGCAAGGAGAAGGAGGCAAGGAGAAGGAGGCAAGGAGAAGGAGGCAAGGAGAAGGAGGCAAGGGAAAGAGTAAGGATGACAGTCAGAGGGAGATGAACAAAGAAAGGAACCAACCAAAGGGAGGAAGAAACGAGAAGTGAAAAACCGGAAAGACCACAAATATGGGTCGTGGAACCGTCCGTCTCCGGACGCAGGCACTAACTACCCCCTTGCGGGGGATGGACTCCTTTTAGTTGCCTCTTACAACAGGCGGGAATACCTCGGGCCTATTCTAACCCCCGGACCTGCAGGAGGGACTTGATGGTATGGCGTCGCTGTGGGAAAACTTCAAAACTAACAGTTTACTGCATAAAAACATGTAGAACAAAGCTTAGAGCTATAAACAGAGACATGCTGCCATCAAAAACTACCACAGTCAAACATTATTGAAAGACTTGCCACAAAACCAATGTTAATTCTGTTCATACATGAACACTGTTAGTAGCACCAACATTAGTATCCAGAGACTTATGCATGAAAGGAATGGGAAATGGGTAGTAAACCAAACAAAACTCCAGAACTCAGTGGAATCCTTGTAAGATTTGGTACAAAATTCACAACTGAGTAAGCTTCTGTTTTAGTTGTTATATACTGTAGATCCCTTGAACAAAAAACATGTAATCAGCTAGTGAAAGAAAGCACAGGTAAAATTTGTCTTGAGAAGGTTAGCATATGGGACTTACAAAACTTATATCCAATCAACTAATACCCATCTGTTGCAGAACACTGAGATATGTCATGTTTGAGTTAAAGAGCATGAACTCAGCACCATCATTATATGGACACTGGTTGATGAGGATAACGTCAATTTCTCCTTTTGTTACATTATGTCCTGAAAGCCAGGGAATATGGCAATTACAAGCAACTTTAATTGGAAATACCAAATAGATAATATTGTGGGGAAGGTGAAACAAAGATGCGCTTTGCTGGCAGAACACTTAGGACATGCAACAAACCTACATTACACTTGTCTGTCCTCTGCTAGAATATTGCCGAGCAGTATGGGATCCTTACCAGGTAGGATTGATGAAAGACATCAAAAAAAAACACAAAGAAGGGCAGCTCGTTTTGAGTTACCATGCAATAGTGATGAGAGTGTCACTGATATGCTATGCGAGTTGGGATGGCAGTCACTGAAACATGGGCGGTTTTCTTTACGGCGAGATCTGTTTACAAAATTTCAATTACCAACTTTCTCTTCTGAATTGCGTAAATATTTTGTTGACACCCACCTACATAGGGAGAAACAATCATCATAATAAAATAAGAGAAATTTGAGCTCTAATGGAAAGATTTATATGTTCCTTTTTCCCCACGCGCCATTCGAGAGTGGAATGGCAGAGAAGTAGTATGAAAATGGTTCGATGAACCTTCTGCCAGGCACTTAAGTGTAAATTACAAAGTAACCATGTAGATGTAAATGTAGATGTAGATGCAGTGTATCTCTAGTTCTGAAAAGCATCTGACTCTCTACACCATGAATGTTTATTAATGAAAGTGTGACAGTGGGGGTTATTAAACAAAATTTGTTTCTGCATTGATGATATGTAGGTAGGAAAGAAGGAGCATGTTATGTAGAATGGAGAGTCACATCAACAGAATTATAAGGAACTTCAGGCTTTCCCCAGGGAAGTGTGTTGGGTCTGTTGCTGCTTGTATTGTGTATGGATGACATGGAAGACATTAGAACTAGTAACCTGATGGTGCAGTTATCTATAAGTACTGTCTGGAGAAAGCTGCACAAATATCCAGAAATATCTAGGCAAGATTTCAGAGCATTGCAACAACAGGTAACTTGTAATGAATGTCCAGAAATGTAAAACAGTGTCCTGCACAAAACAAAATGTTGTATCCTTTGACTGTGACATTCATTACAGAAAACAGCCTTCAGTTAACTCAGACAAAATATCTGAGTGTAGCAGTTCATTGGGGGTATCAAGTGGAATGGGCATTAGGCTTAATAATAATAAGGCACATGGTACATGTCACTTCATTGAGTGGGTACTAGGAAAATGGAGTCAGTCTGCAAAAGAGACACTGTACGATTGATGAGTCCATCTCAAGTCCGAATACTGCTCATTTGTGTGGGACTCTTACCAAATAGGATTAACATGGGATATGGAATGTATACAAAGATAATAGTAGGTATTTTTTCAGGTTAGTTTCACTTACTGGATAGCGTCACACAAATTGCTAGATTCACCCCATAACTGCCTAATTATGAAGTTTTCAGGTCCAGAATTAAGTGAAGAATAGGGGGATATTCCTGATCCCTCTATGTACCACACCAGTAGATTCGAGTGCAGCTTAGATTTGAGTAAATATGGTAGTTGAATGAAATCAGGTGATGCTAAGTGGAATCAGATTAGGATATGAGGCACCTATAGTACTCCATGAGTTTTCCATTTTGATAGCAAGGTAACTAATGGTGGCCAAAGTAGAGAGGATACAAAATATATGAAATGTAGACTGGCAATGGCAAGATGAGCATTTCAGAGAAATTTGTTAACATTGAACATAGCTTAAAGTGTGAGGAAGTCTTTCCTGGAACTATTTGTCTGGAGTGCAGCCATGTATGGAAGTGAAACATTGACCATCAACAGTTGGGAAAAAAAGAGAAGAGAAGCTTATGAAATGTGGTCCTACAGAAAATGAAGACTAGGTG